>NC_056726.1:1175404795-1175432295 GCF_019279795.1 Protopterus annectens | reverse complement strand
GCATAGTATAATGCCTGTTTGCTGCCCTTCCGCAGATGTCTGGCATCCGCGGCAGTTCTGATGTACTGCGCGCCTGCGCAGTACATCAGAGCTGTGGGCAGAAGCAATGGAGAAAGCAAGATCTCCATTGCTTTTTTTAGTGTTTCGCTATGTTAAATGAGTTTAACATAGTGAGACAGTTTTAAAATAAGCAACGGAGATGTCCGTTGCTTATTTTAAACTGTCTCGCTATGTTAAACTCATTTAACATAGCTTAAACACTAAAAGCAACGGAGATCTTGCTTTCTCCGTTGCTTTTTTTCAAAACACTGTCTCGCTATGTTAAATGGGTTTAACATAGCGAGGCAGCTTTAAAATAAGCAACGGAGATCTCCGTTGCTTATTTTAAAGCTGTCTCGCTATGTTAAACCCATTTAACATAGCGAGACAGTGTTTTAAAAAACCGAGTTATACTAATGGAAAAAAGTCCGGGCGACCGGACCTTTTTCCATTAGTATAACTCCATTTACAATGGGCACGCTGGCCAATCAGTGTGCCCGTTTTGGGGGGGTCATGGTATAATTACAAATAATTCACCCTTGTCTAGGAAAGAATGGAAGATAGAATACATCACTGCACTGAATGTTTGAAAACTGTCTTCTAATCTATATATTATCCATTTTCATTTCTTTTATAACATCTCAGGGTGCATCTCTTCCAGGTAATATTATAAATAGTGTAATTAACAAAAACAGTAAGAAACATTAATTAATTCTTGGTTGATGGCATTTTGGAGTACTGGACTATGCCTGAAGTCAACTATTTCCAATATATGTATTCTGAATACCATATACATAATGTATAAATAAAGTATCTGTTTCCCAAATAAAAGTTATCTGCTTGTTTAATGACATCATTTTCTTTGTTAATAAGAAGTCTTTGTAAACTTCAAATATCACTGCATTACAATTTTATCAATGTATATAAACATTCTTTAATAACAATTGATTAGTTTGTAAATGTACTAACGGCACTGACACTAAGACACAACATTTCATCAAGTCTATGTTTTTGTCATGTTTCCTTTCAGGTGACATTCGTCTAGTAAATGGCCCTAATTCATGCTCTGGAAGAATAGAGGTCTATCACAATAATGAGTGGGGCACAGTGTGTGATGACGACTGGGGAATGCAGGAAGCTGCAGTTGTATGTAAATATTTGGGATGTGGAACTCCTGTTTCAGCACCAGGAAGTGCATACTATGGAGCAGGAACTGGGCCAATAATGCTGGATGATGTGAACTGCAGAGGATCTGAGTCTTCTGTGAAACAATGCCCATCCAGGGGATGGAAGGTACACAACTGTGGTCATAGTGAAGATGCAGGAGTCCAGTGTACAGGTAATTGTGTGGTCTTTAAACAGACATCCCAGCTGCCCCTGTTTTGGAAGAATTTTCCTATTTTCAGGCCCAGTTTAGGAAGTTCCTATTTTTAGAGTTATGTGCCTGTTTTCAGGATTGATTTACACCTTCACACAATTTTTTAAATCCCCTTCATCACAGATATTTTTTGAAGTTGTCTAATATGCAGAAAACCATATTATGTGACCAACTTACTATTGGCAGCAATAATTTACAGGAAGAGTATACAAATCTTATGTGTCCCTTTTTCATAAGCAAAATAGATTACCTTATGCGGCAGAATTGTGTGATACAATCTGTTAAGGTAAATAGATTTTACAGCATTTTTTGATAATGTGTTATGTTTTTCCATCATTTTTTTCACATTCCATTTTGAACATGAATTTGTAAGTAGTATCCCTCAATCGTACTGGAAGCTAGATGAGTTATTGCTTTTAGTATTCAAATTTTACCCTTACAAGATGTCCAGATGTTTAGCTGGATGTTCTTATTTTCAGTGAGCTTTGTTTCTATTTTCAGTGTCTGCAAGTTGAGAGATATGTCTTTAAATGAGCTCAAACAATAACCTCTTCAACTCAACTTATATTGAAATACCTTTCTAAAAAAAATCTGTTAAAAAGATAGAAAGTGCTCATAAATCTTGGTTCTAAACATATCATTGTTGCAACTTCATGACCCAAAACTGAAAAAGGAAACTGTTGACGTACAGCTCGATATGCTCAATTGGGTTTGATTACATCTGTGACATTTTCCACTATGTACATTTACAAACAAAACCAAAACCATATTACTAAATTTGAGGTTTCAAGGAGCAGTAAGATCCCATCAGCTCAACATTCTTTGTTACTCTGAGTAAGGTAGATATTTGTAGTTCATTTGACATACTGGGAATGGGTTTCTTAGTAGAGTAATAGCATAACTTTTAAAGTGCAAACAAATAGTAAATGATGCTAATATTATTCAGATGTAGATACTTTGATTATCCCGCTGTCATCCATACCTCAGTACTGTCTCAAGAATAAAAAATTTAGAAGAAGTTTACGTTGTTTACCACTATGAGTATTATGATGTGAAAACTCTAGCAACATGCCATCAAGAACAACAGTGCCATCACTTGAAAAGAGTGATGCAAACTCATTGCTAGAACTGGTATTTTTGCAGTGTGTCAGGCTGCAGCTGCCATCTGCTATTCTTAATTGAATTCTATCCAGGTCTGTATGTTCTCTCTAGTACACACAGGTATCATTCCAAAGACATGCATCTCCTCCACAGAAAATGGGCTTTGTCCCAGTCAGACTTTCCTGATAAAAAGGCTATCAGGCAATAATGTTAAATAAATAAAAATAAATTGAGGAAAACCCCCAAGCTGGGGATTAAATCTTACATCAGTTGATAGGTAACCAACTGTCTCACTGGCAGAACACATCATGTGAAAGTTGGTGAGTCAACCTATACCAGTAGAGCCATCAGCATTGGCAAACCCCAGGGATCTGTGCTTGGTCCTTCACTGCTTGAACTGTATTTCTCAACATTTCAGGCTAAAGTATATGGCCTTTGGCTTACCAGGTTTGCTGATTCTGGCATATTGTCCACCAATGGTGATAACATAGTACAGACAGAGCTAACACACACAACTGAATGGTGACAAAGGCACACAATATACAAATAATTTCATAAATGTGTATTTGGAATGTTGTCCACTTGAAAAGTGGAGTTCCATGTTAATCACAGCATTGACAACAGTCCTGCTATGCAGAAACTCAGTGATGCAAGCAGTGGGAACACACATAGATAACAATCTGAACTTTGACTTCCAAGTGTCCACACTGCTATTGAAAGCCTATGTTGTACACATCATAAGTCATGCCAACATATTGTGATCTTATGATTGTATGACAGCACTGTAGTCAAACCTCATTACAACACTAATAGCATATAATGCTCTATTTTACATGAACCTCATCAGACATGCAGCAGCTGGAGAGACCATAGGGCTTTATCAGTGAGATAACAAATGGCCTACAAACCATGCCATGATGTATGTGGGTAGATTAAAAGCCATATGACTGTAATCTTTATTGGATAGGATGAAATGACTTCTTCCTGGCCTCCAGGCCAGTCTCTGACCCATCCCTGGTAGGAGTACTGCATATCCAAAAATGTGATATAGCTGATGACATTGTCAGTCTCTGTTGAAAATATAACAGTGTCCTGCATGCTGGTACCCACACACACACACACACACACACACACACACACACACACACACACACACACACACACACACACACACACACACACAGACACACACACACTTGACGTTAGTGATAATAGAACCCCTACCTATCTAAATAAACAGAGTACAGAATACAGTACTTAACACAAGTACCATGGCACAAGTCTGATTTATGCAGAAGTGCAGGTGAACGTATAGTAGATGACATTAGTAGGCCATGTGGGGAAAACAGGTTGGGAGGCCTGCAGAGGCACATAGCTTCATAGGTTCATATGAAGCTTGTAGTCTAATAGCACAAGGGTGTTTAGAAGCCTAGCTGTGTAAAAACACAGGTACCCTTACTAAGCATAGTTGGATGGTCATTTTTAGCAGAGTGAATTTTTGGCCAACACTAACTGGCCCTGTACATGAGGGATATAGGTGCCAGCCCAGAGGTGACTTTACAATCACCCAACCAGTACTCAAGGTTGTGCTTGAACAGGGTCATTAAAGACCACTGCTTCACATGCAATAGGAGCCTATTACAGAGGAGTGTGAATCATCAGAGAGAATATTAAAGTATTTGTTGGGACCTGGCTGGTTGTTTTTTTTATTTATACTTTTTCAGTTATGCTGTGGTTTTTACCGTCTGGTGAGGTACAGACTGATGTGAGGACTGTACTCAATTATTGGTGTAATAAGGGTAGAGTACAGCAAAGGTATGACTACCTTGGTCTTGGACCATGTGTATGATGTGCACAGTGCAGACTGTGTATGTCACCACTATGGGCACATAGTGAAGAAAGTGTAGATTGCTATCAACATGTGCTCCTAAGTCTCACAATATGGTGCTTACGCTTAGGACCGTGCTATGTATATCATAATTAGCAGGAGTACTTAATTGACAAAGGGGACAATGAGTTATTGTATGCTGTAAGGTTCAGTCTATGAATATGGCACCAACAATTAGTCTGTGTCAGCCCCTAGTGTAATATGTTACCATCTTTAGTGGACTCTATATGAGTGCATGCAGTTAACGGTCATCTACAAACCTGGTAAACCACAGGCCATTTACTGTTGCCTGTGCTTCAGGGAAGTATTTTCTAAACAGTTGAGGGCTCAGCACAAATCCTTGTGGTATTCCACTGATGAGTGGGATAGTGGTGGAGGTGCAGTCCCCAACTTTCTGTGTGTGTGTGTTGTCATAAAACCAGTTGACTATCCATCTAGTACTGCATGGCATAACTTCCAGATGGGAGATATTCACTATGAGACATGAATGGGAAATAGTGTCAAAGGACTTGGATAAATTAACATAGGTGGTATGTACTGTTATCCTTCATCCAGGTCTTTGGGGCCAGTATCTAAGAAGTCAACAAGGGTCAGTAAGCAAGAATTACCCTTGACAAAACCAAAATGAGTTGGGTCAAGTGTGCTGAAGGTCACCTATGTCCCTGTTGATATGGTCCTTGCTGATTCCTGCACTAGCCTTGCAGATAAGGTTTTCTAGAATTATGGGTCAATAGTTGTAGTTCTGCATGTAATCAGATGGATGTGCATTGCATAACACACAATATTTTATGTTACATTTTGTAGTGTGGTTGATATATGTGTGAAAAAAGTACTGAGGCCCCAGGGTTGCAGTGCTTTTGGGGGGTGCCAATATATAGATGTATTGTAAATATGTGACATATTGCTACTTCCACATATAATTTCATATCATACAAAGGAAATGGACAGTAAACAGCAGTAATACAGCATAATATATACATTTCCATAGTGAGGTGGGCAGAGATTTTGCAAGACAGTTAGCAAAGTGCATACACATGAGATACACACGTTTGTGCACTGCTAAGCAACGTGCAAATGCAGGCCACATTGCTAAAGTCTGACAGTACTGAGTCTCTGAAATTCACCTGCTACTTAACTGACAATGTGGCAGCATGTGTTAATATAGTTAATGCAGTGAGATGTTCCTTTTTGGGGCCAGATGGTACTGCGTTTGAATAAAGCTGTATCAACTACTTTTAACTACTTTCATATTACCATTGCTGTGCATTTGTGTGCACTCTGTCTCAATAATACATTAAAGAAAAGAAATGGGGAAGACAGGACAGTGGTGAAATGGGAAGCAAGCAGGGGGAAGAAAAAAGGGAAAGCAGGGCAAGACTGTACAGGAGGGAGATAGGAAAGAATTATAGCTACCCATTTCTTTAACAGTATAAATTGAACATATTGCAAAATATTAACTGAATTTGAACTGTCTCATCCACAGAGAGGGGTGACCACAAAACAATCATGTTGTATAGCCAATTGAACCAAATCAGGTGTATCACAAAGTCAAGTGTGTGAAATGGAGAGCTATGTATGGGACGATTTTGTGGGACAGTTAGTTTTCTTTTTTGAGAGAGAGAGGACTGTTAGGGAAGGGATGTAGGTATTCTGGGCAGGTAAGTTGGGTAGGTGAGGAAGCAATTACAGGCAGACAAGACAAACAAGACAAGAGACTGGGCAGTGATGGACAAAAAAGGTTGGGTGACATCATGACTGGGGTGAGGGTGGGGACATCCAGAACCCATGATCATCAAGCTGGGTGACAGTGAGAACTGAGTCCTCTCCCACTGGACTGCCATCACTATCAGCTCAGTCTGCTATTGGTTGGGCACTTTATGTTTCCTTGCTCTCCTCCTGGTACTATATAAAATGAGGGAGAGCAGCCTCTCCAGCCAGCACAGGCATACACCAACAGTGCAGCTAACAACCCTATGTGCCATCCCTGGCAACCTTGGTATGGGTGATAATCTCACCACCTCTGCCACTGCTCCTGGAGGGAACCACTGGAATAGCCTCGTGTGCAGGACTACCTAAGAGGGCAGGTAGTGCAAGAGCAACAGAGGTCATGCTGCCAGGTTGGCTCTCAGAAATGCTGGGCAACTGTGCCAGAGCAGGTGGAGGGAGAGCAGCTGGATCCTGTGGGGCAGGCCTACTTCAATGTGCTGTGAAGCATTTTGTGATGTGGTACACATGAATGACATGGGCATATTTTGACTACACTTAGTAAAATCAAACGAAAAATAAAATAAAAAGAGATAAGAATTGGAGTGAGAAAAAAACAGAGATAAGATTAGTACCTTCATATGTAACATACAATGGATTAATACAGTTATTTTACTCTATTATCTTAACCTTTTCTCTTAAGACTACCACCTCCTAACAGATAACACTTACTTTTAAGGTCACCAGCTCCTAACAGATGCACACTATACAACAGATTGCAGCAAGTACTCCTTCACATATGAATATATTGGACATATGGATGCTCCAATTATACAGCTTATAATTTACAGTAGGCCACGTGTGCCACTGGTATAGAACTTTTACTTTAAACCTTTAATTTACACATAATTGAAGAATTGACAGCCTTGCATATTTGGAAAGTGTGGTATCTGAACCCACATCCTCTGACTAAAGTCTAATATTGTGCTCTTGTTTTGTGCTACAGACTAATAGGTTCATAGGTTCATAGGTTCATACTAGGCTATCTGCCCTAGGGCATTGACAAGCCTAGCCAGAGTGTATTTGGCTTTCGCCACCAATTTTAAATTAATTTTGCTATGCCCTTTTTCGAGGTTAGTATACTGTGCCTCTGTCTAACAGTGACACAGAAGTGATACCTGGGGTAAACCTACGATCTCCCATCCGCTCATCAAGATTCCTCTTGAAGAGGGTCAATGAGGGACTCTGCCTAACCTGGACTGGGATTTTATTCCAGAGTGAAGAGAGCCTCTGGGTTATGAATCTGTCCCTCCAGCATGTCCTATTTATTTCAGTGCTGAGGTTCAAGTCTCTCGAGCATGTAGCTCGATGGGATTTGGATTTTCTGAGGTGCAGCATGCCCATTAATTCCAGGTTGGACATGGCTTTATACATCAGGCACAGATCACCTCTGAGCAGGTGGTATGCCACTGAGTAGAGCTGGAGTTTCTTTAGCCGGGCAGCATATGGCATCTGTTTGAGCCCTTTGATCCTCTTGGTCAGGTACTTTTGGGGTCTTTCCAGTTGCAGCAGGTGTCTGGTAAGGTACATCCAAAAAGGGGCATTGTACTCAATTATGGGCCTGATGAGGGATGAGTAAAGAGGCACGATGACCTCCCCTGATCTAGATGTGAATCCCTTCATGATTAGGTGGGCTATATAAAATGTTTTTCTAACCACTTTGGCCACGTGGTTGTCAAATGGGAGATTGCTATCAACTTGCATCCCCAGCTCCCTAATTACTTCTTCCGTACTTAATGGATTACCACCTTATGTAGTAATTTGTGGGCACTTTGTTTTTGCCAAAGGGGATGACTATACACTTTTTGGCATTTAGCTTGAGGCCATGGCTCTGGCACCAGTTGTCTGTTTCTATTAGGCCCTTTTGGAGGATGCTTGTGTCAGCTGGAGAGTCGATTATGGCCCAGTTTGCAGTCATCTGTGAACTTGGTCAGCCACAGTCCTTCCGTGTTGGCCTGTACCTCCGAGAAATATATACCGAACAAGAGAGGTCCCAGGACTGAGCCTTGTGGGACACCACTTGTAACTGGTTTGGAGTCTGACATGGCTCCAGCAATTCTAACCATGTGGGTTCTGTCTTTGAGCCAGTTTGCAACCCATCTAGTGACATAGGGGTTTATATTTAAGCTGGTGAGCTTATCTATAATGCCAGAGTGGGGTATTGTATCGAAGGCTTTTGCGAGGTCCAGGTAGGCTGTATGGACCACCTTCCCCTCGTCAATGGCCTTGGTGACTGTTTCAAAGAAATCAACCAGATTTAAGAGGCAGGATCTGCCCTTAACAAAGCCGAACTGGGTAGGACCCAGTGTCTGTAGGTCCCCAATATCTTTATTTATGAGGTCCATGATGATCCTTTCCATAGCTTGGCAGACCAAGCTAGTCAGGCTTATGGGGCAATAGTTTCCAGGATCTGTTGAGGCACCACCTTTGTGGAGAGGGACCACTGTTGCTGTATGCCACTCTTTGGGTACATATCCTTTAGTAAGGCTGAGATTGAACAGTTGTTTTATGTTTCGGTTTAGCTCTTCTTGGAGTTCATGTAGGATGCAGCCCGGGACACCGTCTGGTCCCATTGATGCTGTGTTTTTTGCTTTGGAGAGGGCGGCTCTTACCTGAGCATCTGAAATGTCAGGGGGGCAGCACACTGCTGGGATAGATATCTGCCCTTTTGGTGGGGAGGGGGGGAGTTTGCGCTGAACCTGTCAGCTAGGATGTTAGCAATGTCTGTGGGTTTGGTGTATTTTTTGTCATTTTGGACTAATTCTGAGCATATCTGGGAATTTTCACCCAGGTTCCTGACATAACTAAAGAAAGCCTTGTGATTATCCTTAGTGTCCTGTGCAATTTTTCTCTCTAAGCTGGCCTTAGACGATTTTATGATTGCCCGTAGTTTTTTGCTAATACTGATCAGAGATGCCTTCCCTTTTTGGGATTTTGCTCTATCATGTAGTAGCTTCCTCCTTCTATTGTATGCGTACTTGCTTTTACAGTTGAGATGTGCATGCTCAGTTTGATACAACTCTATAAAATGCCAAATAAGCTATCTTTAATTTTAATAATCCAATAACACTACTCTTCTGCTGAATACATACCACGTGCTTCCCTAATCCACACTGACCTCCTTTTCCATGGCAGTTGTGGAAAAAAACAGAACAGAATAGCATTATGAATGCCAGTCTTGCCTACATTCAGCTTTTAAGTCTTGCAAGTACTCTCCATAGTTGATAGTTGCACATCTGTAGGATGTCTGCAGTCCTAAATTCCTCCATCCAAGCATTGAGGGTATCCCTTTTCCTCTACCATAAGTCATTATAGTGATGCCTACATTGGTCACCAGTGCATGGGATACTGGTGGCACTGGATACATCCCGGGCAAACAATCCCAAACATCTGACTTATACTGGGAGCCAGAACAGTCCCCTAGCAATAGCCTGGCACTGTGGTGTTTCATTAGGAGTCCAATACAAATCTTGTACTCCTGGACACCCATCTCTATGCCCTAAATCTGACACTTTCCCCATCAACATCTGCCATGTCTACCATGGATCAAGAACAATGGAGAGTGATGGTTTCCAGACAATTCCAGTTATTATATTTACTAGGCATGCACACACTGTTTGAAAATGTTGTGCTTCACTTAGCATCATGCAAACACAGTGCTCAGCAGTGTGCACCTTTGAGTACTGCACTTGATGGTAAGAGGAGTGCAACAGTGGCAAGCAAGGCAATTTCAAGGTTATTGGATGTACAGGTGATTGTGTATGTGTGTTAGACAAATGTGAAGGTCCTGGCAGTCCAGATTGCAGAAATATACTTACAGGAATATAATACACAGTATAGCCACAGTCATACATTTTAAATGTGAAAATAAACAGATAAATAAATACATAACTGACAGATTGCCTTCCCTATCAGGGATTGACACCAAAGTAAAGGCAAAGAGAAAGAAATAGGGGAGGTCCTAAATGAAAGAGCAGCACTGGTAGAGTTTTTAATATAATCTAGAGCAGAAGCTGCCATTAAAAAAGGAATAATTAGTACAGCATATAAAATATTGCATGATAACTATAAGAATCAATCAGAGGAGGTTAGAAAGGATTGGGAAGAGAGATTGTAAAAGCAACTGACAAAGAAACAATGGGAGGATATATGTATGTGTCTCAAATATGCAACAAAATCTAGAAGATTTAGGATTTTTGCCTGGAAATGTTTACATAGATATTTTTATACCCCAAGTAGACTCCAGAGAATTTCTCCTCAGGGAAACAGCAAATGTTGGTGGTGTAAAGGGGAAGAAAGAGGTAAATGAGAACACATTTTCTGGGAGTGCAGTGAGTTGGAGGATGTTAAGGATTCCCTGCAGGATGCACTGTCAGAGATGCTGGATGGGCAGATTGGTCTGACGAGGGAGATGATTTCTCTAAGCTATGATATAAAATCGGAATTGCCTAGACAAGGTAAGGCCCTGCTGTGTCTAATAATGATGGCTGCAAAAAAAAAAACAATTACTAGAAAATGGAATCATAATCTAAACCATCTATACTGGAAGTAGTGAATATAGTAACAGAAATCAAACAACTGTAATTATGATCTTAGAAAAGGGTAGAAACAAACTACATAGGAAAAATGGAAATTGTGGGAACAATACATACCAGGAAGGAATGAGATTTAAGAGGTGACAGGACCTAAATGAGCTATGCAGTGTTTGAGTGAGAAAGACTGGGAAGATTATAAGTGATGCATAATGTTTGAAACTGGGAGTCTGTCAGTGTGGTCTGTGATGTAAAATGCATGCAACTAAGATTGTTTAAAAAATAAGGCAGGAAATTTTTATTTAATGCTGGTTAGGTTATATGATATATAGCAATATATCTGAAGTATAATGTTTCTTATGATCATGTACTTTGATTACTTTTATATGAATGTAAATGTGCCTGTGTCACAAATAATAATTCAATAAAGGCCATCATATATATAATCAATGGGGTTGGGAGGGTGGCCTAATGTTTAAGGTATTTGCCTTACAAACACAAGGTGCAGGGTTTGAGTCTCACAAGGGATAATTGGCTAGGCTTAAAATAGCTCACAAGGGCAGTTAGCTTAGTACTAATCTATGAACCTATGAACCTACACCAGCTAGACTATGTCAAGTGATATAAGTGAGAGTGAGTGTAATGGGAAGTGGAACAACAGTAAAAGTGCATGGAATATGATGTGCTCAAACCTCGGACCATGTCTGTGACAGTCCTACACTTACACCTAAGAAAACACTTGGCTATGCTGAAGTTCATTGCTATAAACTGCAATGTTACAATATTAAAACAAAGGTTGCACACCCTGTGCTAGAACCAAGAACCATCTGTACTCCAGCCCCAACACTTACACCTGCTGCCACAGGATTAGTTACATGATATTTCCTATTTTCCTGATCATTCTTAAGGTCTCGCTGTTAACCACAGCGCAACATGACTTAGCGGGTTTGCGTGCTGCCCAAATAAATTTTATTGAATGCATCCAGTTTCTATTTTTGGCTGTCTGGGTCCTGTTTGCTTCCTAATGAGTCCAGTTGTCCAATTTGCACACTGCTGCACTTTGTGCAAACCAGATAAGCAGAGCCAAACCTGACATTCATTTTTCTCCATTTCCTATGTTAGCACTAAGTGGCGCATCATGCAAACACTGGCCAAAATACAAAAAAAAAAAAAAAAAAGAAAAAGAAAAAAGAAACAAAAGGGAGAGATAGTTGAAATGAGATAAAGCCAACATATGACATACACACTAGAAAATATTAGTACACTTCAGATATTACTACATAGGTCTGGATTTAAAATCTCACTGCAATGCACCATCATAACACAGGATGTATGTCTTCTCCCTCTCTGCCACACAAACAGCTTTCCAGCTAAGAACTTAACTAAATATGCACACAATGAACTGCAGCATCAGCACCTACAGTGATAGCAAACCATATAAGTAGTTTTGTATGTACTGCATCTAGTGATCACACAGCCTGTCATGATTATTGCTTGCAAATATATAGCTTTGTGTTACATTTCTGTTTGTTGTCCATTCTTCATGTATGTGAGCAGTAATCTGAGACATGCAGTGTGTAAGCCATTCCATATTATTGGCCTTAAAATGTGTGAGGGCATTAAGTGGAAATAATATCACATGCAGTTGCCAAAAAAGGAAGGGCAGGTTGGATGTGAAGGAACACAACTTGTGTGCTGCTTACTTACATTTCCAACCTTACATCTAACACTCTGCAGATCTGACCTGACACACCTACTGGATGTCAGGCAGCCTGCAGTGTGTTGTGTTTACCTTCTTCCAAACATTAATCATTCACAGTTGCAATCTGTTAAAACCAAACACTGAGGGAGTGTCTGCACTATATTTACATTCATGCATTAATCCATTTTTGGGGATTCAGCAATTCTAATGAGTTTATACCTCATTTGCATCTACACTGTGCTAGCAGCCCTGAATCTACACCATATAAAAAGTCAAGCATGTAGCTAGGCAAATTGATGGTGGAGAGACTTGTTTATGTGGAGAAGACTGAATATACACTATTACTTTGGGATATATCTGCACAGAGAAGTACTAATCCTCAGAAGGTATACTTCCATTTGCTCAGCTATTTACTGCATATGCTGGAATGTATTTATGAAAATTCTGAGGCAAAGGATTTTACACTTATCTGTATGCATTACTTAGAAGTGTACTGATGACATGGGCATGTTCACCAAGCCATTTCAGAGTTATACATTATTACCAACACATGAAAATGGAATGTGTTGTGATAAATATATACAAATGCTTCAGGGAAGGTTCCTTTGACAGAACATTTAGCATTTTTTGCAAAATGTATCATTTTCCCATTCTTTTGGGAGAAGGGAGCAGAGGTGAGTTACTGTTATGGCACAAAAAAGGACAGACTGTTTTTTTGTGGGTGGGGGAGCAAAGGTAAGTTACTGTTATGACACAAACAAGGATATGTTGCCCTTGTTGCTCTCCTTGTTTTGTATCATGCCTGTTCATATTTCACCTCTGCAGACTGTTGTATGTTTTTCATATTTTAAATCTGCAGACTGTTGCATGTTTCTACAGGGGTAATACTGACTGGCTACCTTTTCTGTTTTATCTGGAAACAAGTATTTCTTACTTACTTGATACATATGTGTATTATCCTATGTTGTCTTGTAGGACACCTAAGAGTATGCCACCCAGGTATGTCAGTCCTTGGAGACCACCCTTCACCAATGCTGTGAATCAGGTAATTGTAGATGTCTTTAACAATCTGGTACTTTTCTGCTGGAAAGGACACGGGAGATATGGCACATAGGATGCAAATTTGGCAACAGACAGTTACTGATCTGAATGCTGTGGGTGGCCATGACACAGCATATGTGCAGGTGTGACACAGGGCCACTAATATGATTACATCTGCACAGAAGAGAGCAGCTGCAGTGAGCCTTGACCATATGGGTACTGGGGGAACCACTACTAACACCCAGTGAAGAGTTTCTGGCTAATATCAGGGAATCAGACAGCTCACAGGAGAGTAGAGTACAGAATGTCCTGGATGTGGGAACAACAGTGTCAGAGACAGCAAGCACATTCCAGGAGGAGATTCCAGGTAGGCTTTGCTATCTCAAATGCTGAATACTGTTGTAAAATAACTGAAATCAATACATTAGTTCCGTGTCACGTGCATTTTTTAGGGGAGTGAATATTGATAGTTATTAGCTTAGGTTTGATTTGACAGTCATGTCATTGTTGGCAGTAAAGTTAATGGACATATAAAGGGTTAAAAGTATTATCACCTGTGTTACTTTTAATTGTCATGATGTTGCCTTTACCTCTTGCTTAACTTTTTCCAGGCCCATCCAGTTTACAGTGGAGACACTTGTATGCATATTGTAAGCCACACATTTTTATGTCAGTACTGATAAGCAATTGAAAGAAATATTTTGGTGTGTGCTGTTGACGTTAGGAGCAGAGGTTGAACCTGACACTGAGGTTGACATACAGTCATTCCCTGCAATTCCATTAGACACAGCCAGTAGGCCTATGCCTACCCATTCCAATGACGCCACAGATATTGGACAAGTGGAGGGGGAAACCATTGATCAGGAAGTGTGGTTACTGTGGCTTCAGTGCCTGTTGAGTCTAGCCATAGCCAAAGTCTGGGCAAAGTGCCATGCAGGAGGGTTGATAGGGGTGCTCAGGGGGGACTTACTGTCCCTCAGTCACCTGGTGCAGGTGTCTCTTCCCATGTCACTCAATGTATGTTTAGGGCCATCATGGTGGCACAGGCACATTCCCATAGGTGCTCCAAACAAATACTCAGGGTTGCAGATGTGGTTCATGTGGACATGCATTAATGCATCCATTGTGTTGCCAATTCCATGGATCAGGTAAGTGCTAAATTGGAACATGAGGTGTCTGTCATGGAACATGCGGTGTCTGTGATGAAATGTCTGCTGGGAGGGGAACGGCATCCTTATGGAAGTAGGTCAGCCACATCATCAGCTGTCAGCCATGCCTGATCATGCTCCCATTGTGGCAGCACTTCCAGTGTACCATCAGTGAATGAGCTGTCCACACTCAAATGTGGCAGGCTATGGGGTCATGATCCTGGGCATTCCCATGAAGGCAGCTTGTCAAGCAAACATAAGTCACATTCAGGAAGCAGCAGTGCATCTGACTGTGGGCATGGATGTGCCAGTGCAACTCCTGGCAGAGCCAGTTCTCATAGTCCGAGATGACAGTGATGGACTGCCATGGCTACCATACATGGCTTACACTTGTCCAACACACAAAGATGTAGTGCCAGCACAGACTTGGCTGTGTATCTGCAGACTCTCACACACCAATTTCACCTGGAGGACCTCTACAGACACATCATTTTTATGGTTCAACTGTGCAGCTTCAAACTCATTTTGTCTCAATGGACATTTGTTGGTTTATCCAGATGTTTGCCTGCTCCTCTATCTTACTCACACATACTCACCAACCTTTGGTGCTAGCCTAAGCCTCCTGCCCCCCCCCCCCCACACACACACACAACACCCTGTGCAAGTCATGATAACTGTGCCATAGTCCAGTTTTCTGTCTTTGATTCAGGGATACATAAGTTTGCGTCTGATGTTCAGGGTCTATATATGAATTAAAGTGCTTACTGTCAGACAGGAGTCCCCGTGGACTATGATGTTTACAGATGACATTGTGATCTGTAGTGAGAGTAGGGAACAGGTGGAGGAGACCCTGGAGAGGTGGAGATATGCTCTAGAGAGAAGGGAAATGAAGGTCAGTAGGACTAAGATAGAATATATGTGTGTGAATGACAGGGAGAATAGAAGAATGGTGAGGATGCAGGGAGTAGAGGTGGCAAAGGTGGATGAGTTTAAATACTTGGGATCAGCAGTTCAGAGTAATGGTAAATGTGGAAGAGAGGTGAAGAAGAGAGTACAGGCAGGATGGAGTGGGTGGAGAAGAGTATCAGGAGTGATTTGTGATAGACGAGTACCAATAAGAGTGAAAGGGAAGGTCTACAAGAGGGTAGTGAGACCAGCTATTTTATATGGGTTGGAGACAGTGGCATTGACAAAAAGGCAGGAGTCAGAGCTTGACGTGGCAGAGCTGAAGATGTTAAGATTTGCACTGGGTGTGACGAGGATGGACAGAATTAGGAATAAGTATATTAGAGGGTCAGCCCAGGTTGGAAGGTTTGGAGACAAAGCCAGAGAGGCAAGATTACGTTGGTTTGGACATGTGCTGAGGAGGGGATGCAGAGTATATTGGGAAAAAAATGCTAAGGATGAAGCTGCCAGGTAACAGGAAAAGAGTAAGGCCTAAGATAAGGTTTATGGATGTGGTGAGAGAGGACATGCATGTGGTTGGTGTGACAGAGCAAGATGCAGAGGACAGGAAGAAATGGAAACAGTTGATCTGCTATGGCGACCCCTGATGGGAGCAGCCGAAAGAAGAAGACTATATCCTCAGTTGTGGTATTGAAATGGTAATTTTAAATTGATAAATGAAGCTCCACAAAGTCCAATAAATATCCAGTGGATAAGCAAAATTCACCAACAAAGTAAGGTTTATTTGCAAGAACAGATTGACAAATACAGACTAAGCACACAAACGCTTTCGCCAACAATCCGGCTTCATCAGAGTCATTAATTAACACAAATCAATGCTTTTTAAACAGTAACATCCACCACCATTGGTTAAACATGATACCACCCCCCAACCAAAACAATAAAATTAAAATAAAATTCTTTCCTTTCCTTAATACATATTAATAATTAATACTATACATTAATGTTACTTAAAATAATTTGATACAACTCCTTTCCTTAATACATATTAATATTAATACATATAAATAAATAATCATATACATAAAAACTCCTAATAATATTAAATACAACATACCTACCAAAATATATATATATATATATAAAATTCTTGATATCCTAAAGAATTAACTATAAAAATGTACATCATTCATAAATATCATAGGTATAAAAATTGATATTAATAAAATTTCAAATTTGGTGAGATCTGAGTTTTAACATAGGTTTCAAAGAAACATGGTCATTTAAGCCTGGAGGCCTACAGGCATCTAATCTGATCTGCCATTCTGCCTCCAAAGCCCCCACCTTGTTAACTACATCTCTACCTTCCCCACAATCCAACACACGACCAATAACAAAAAATACAAATTTAATGAATTCTGTACATCTCGTGCTGTGCAAATAAAGTGCATTGTGAATATCTTTCTTTTTAATAGACCTCATGTGTTCAGCTATCCTATCACGCAACCTCCTTATAGTCTTGCCTACGTAGTAAGCATCACAGGAGGTACAGGTAGCTAGGTAAACCAAATTCTTTGTGCAACAATTACATTGTCCAGGACATGGAATAGTGTATTTATACCCACTAACACATACGTATGAACTCTCATTCACAAATCTACACCACCTGCAAAAGCCACATTTCTTCATAATAGACTTGTAATTTTTCTTACTTTTCTTTTCCAAAATTCCCTTCAAATTCTCTCCCCTACTATACACAACAACTGGCCTTGAACCCATAATCTTTCTGATCTCTTCACTCAGAGAGAGGTCCCAAACTTTCTTCACAATTTCAATAATTTCAGGCATCCTGTGATTATATTTCAGCACTAATCGTACTTCCCCCCTTGTTTCTGTTAGATCAGCTTGCTGTTCCTCAACTAGTGTTACTCCTGTAACTAAAATTGGGGCATACTTACCACCCCTTTCTTTAAGCACATCTCTTTTCACACTGAGCAACAACTTCAAAGGATACCCACGATCCAAAAACATACCAATAAGTTTAAATAGTTCCTCTTTAAACACTACCTCATCACTGACCAGTCTAGAAGTTCTTACCATTTGTCCTTTAATCAATCCCTTTCGCTGATGGAAAGGATGACAACTTGTAAAATGCAACAAAGAGTTTGAATAGTTCTCCTTTCTATAAATATTGCTTGCAACCCCCCCCCCCATTTTTGCAAATGGACAAATCCAAATAATTAATCACATCCTTATGCCAGTGAAATGTGAATTTCAAAAAATTTGTTGTTTTCCCCAAGAATTCAATAAACTCATTAACAGATTCTTCATCCCCTTTCCATAGAATCAGTATGTCATCTAAAAATCTGTTATACATAAGTATATTTTCTAAATACCTGTTAGATGCCAAGATGTGCTCTCTCTCCCACATCAGCAAAACGGCATTTGCAAAAACTGGTGCACATTTAGCACCCATGGCAACCCCTAAGACTTGTTGAAATATTTCACCTTCAAAAGAAATAAAATTATTCTTCAGAACCACCTCCATTAGTTCCAACAAAAAAATGGCCTTATGTCCTTCAATTAAGCCACTTTTAACCATTGCTTCATAAAACATATCCAGTCCTACCTGTTGTGGGATAACTGAAAAAAGATTTACAACATCAATTGTAAGAAACCCAAAATCACAGTCAACATTCTTTAAATTCTTAAACCTTTCTAGGCAGTGACATAGGTTCATAGGTTCATAGGTTCATACTAGGCTATCTGCCCGAGGGCATTTACAAGCCTAGCCCATCGTTTTGTGGCTTACGCCACCCCTTTAGTATGGGGAACTATACCCATTATTTTGCTGTGCCTCTGTCGAGCAGTGACACTGAGGTAATCCCTGGGGTATATCTGCGATCTCCCATCCATTGGTCAAGATTTCTCTTGAACAAGGCCAGCGAGGTGCTCTGCCTCACATGTACCGGGATTTTGTTCCACAGCATAGGGAGTCTTTGGGTGATGAATCTATCCCTCCAACACGCCCTATTAATAGCCGTGTCAAGGTTTAAGTCTCCGCCTTGTGGCTCTGATGGATCTAGATTTTTGAGGTGAAGCATATTCATCAAATCTGGGTTTGACATGGCCTTGTATGTTAGGCAAAGGTCACCTCTGAGCAAGCGGTAAGACTGAATAGAGCTGGAGTTCTTTCAGTCAGGCAGCATAGGACAGATTTTTGAGACCCTTTATCCTTTTGGTGAGGAACTTTGTGGCCTCTCCAGCTGCTGCAAGTGTCGGGTCAGATACATTCGAATGGGGCATTGTACTCAATCATTGGTCTGATGAGTGATGAGTAAAGGAGACTATGACCTCCCTTGATCTAGATGAGAATCCCTTCATGATAAGGTGGGCAATGTAGAAGGTCTTCCTAACTACTTTAGCTACATGGGTGTCGAATGACAGACTACTATCAACCTGGGTCCCCAGGTCCCTGATAACTTCTTCTGTGCTCAGTGGATTGCCACCTATTTGGTAGCTAGGGGTAACCTTGTTTTTCCCAAGGGTATGACTATACATTTTTGGCATTTAACTTTAGGTCGTGGCTCTGGCACCAGTTATCCGCTTCTGTGAGACCCTTCTGAAGGATATCTGTGTCAGATGTGTTTTCTACTATGGCCCAGTTTGCAGTCATCTGCAAACTTTGTCAGCCATAACCCTCCTGTGTTTGCTTGTACTGAAAAGTAGATGCCAAACAAGAGTGGGCCCAGGACTGAGCCCTGTGGGACACCACTTGTGACAGGCTTTGAGTCTGACATGGCGCCAGCAGCTCTGACCCTGTGGGTTCTGTCACTCAGCCAGTTTGCAACCCATCTTGTGATGTATGGGTTGACATTTAAGCTGATGAGTTTTTCAATGATACCCGAATGGGGTATTGTATCAAGGCCTTAGCCAGATCGAGGTAGGCTGTATGGACTGCCTTTCCTCATCAATGGCTTTGGTGACTGTTTCAAAAAGTCAACCAAGTTTAAAAGGCATGATCTGCCTTTGACAAAGCCAAACTGGGTTGGATCCAAAGTCTGCAAATTCCCTATGTCTTTATTTATGAGGTCCATTATGATCCTCTCCATGGCTTTGCAGATAAGGCTTGTCAAGCTAATGGGCCGGTAATTTCCAGGGTCGGTGGAGGCACCGCCTTTGTGAAGTGGTACCACAGTTGCAGTGCGCCACTCCTGGGCACGTATCCAGAGGTAAGACTTTGATTGAACAGCTGTCCTAGCTGTGGGTTTAATTTCTCATTGAGTTCATGGAGCACACAGCCGGGGACACCATCAGGTCCCATGGATGCTGTGTTTTTTGCTTTGGAGAGAGCAGTTCTCACTTGGGCGCTGGAGATGTTTGGGGGCTGCAATCGCTTGGTATAGATATCTCTCCTTTTGGGGAGGGGGAGTTTGCACTGAACCTGTCAGCCAGTATGTTGGCAATGTCTGTAGGATCAGTAATCTTCACATCATTTTGAACTAGTTTGAGCATATCTGGGAGTTTCCTCCCAGGTTTCTAACATAGCTAAAGAAGGCCTTATGATTGTCTTTTGAGTCTTTAGCTATTTTTCTCTCGAAATTTGCTTTGGATGATTTTATGAGAGCTCTTAGTTTTTTACTTATAGTGATCAAGGGTGTCTTACCTTTTAAGGATTTTGCTCTATCTTGTAGTAGCTTCCACCTTTGTTGTAGAGTTTGTTTATGGCTGGGGTCCACCAGACTGGACGCTTGCCTTTGGTACAAAGAGTCTTTGTTTTGCTTGGGATTGCCTTATCCATGCAGTCCTGCAGGTGCTGGTAGAAGGCATTTGTAAGTGATTCAGTGGCTTGAGTACTGTTTTCCGCCGCCTCGGGGGCCTTAAAGGAGACCACACTAGTCTTTAGAAGTGTGAAGTCGGCTTTTGAGAAGTTCTTTACTGTGGTCTTTTTTATTTCAGGTGGGGGTGGGATGAGGACCTCCAGCGAGATTAGTTTGTGGTCTGATCTCACCAGTGAGGGGTACACCTCCCTTATAATATGCTCAACTGCATTTATCACTGGTTTAACTGAAATGTCAATAAATGCTGCTAGGGTTTCTGTCTTGGATCCCTTCGCTGACACAATAGGTCTAAATTGCAACCTGTCCGCCCCTTTGTGCACCTTTGGGATTCCAAACAAAGTCGGGATTTTTGGAAATTTTACTGTTAAAAAATCATACTCAACTTCATTTATGTTACCCTGAAATAGTGCATCATATAAAAAAACATCAATTTTGGAATATGCCCTGTTAACTTCACTCCTTGAGACAGTCGCATATGTTTCATCCCTATTAAGAAGTGCAGAAATCTCAGAAATATAGTCAATTTTTGTCATTATTACCATCCCTCCTCCTTTGTCCGGTTTCATATACCTATATTGACCTGATTTTTTAAGGGAATCTAACAACTCCCTCTCCTGGGTTGAAAGATTGTCTTCAAACACATAAACACTATTTAACTTTTTTCTTATCTGAGTTTCCACTAATCTTTCAAACCCCAACACTTCTGGGTGGAAGGGTGGAATAAAAGTACTTTTCCTTTTTAAGATATTTGTACCGTGACAGGTATTCATAATAACATGCTCTGCATCTCTTCCCTCAGTAGCAAAAAACATTTTTAGATGCATTTGTCTAGTAAACATTTTCAATTCCAACAAAGTCTTAGCTATGTCCAGTTTAAACATTGGTACAAACTTAACCCCTTTTGAAAACACATCAAAATGACCGTCACTTATAGTTAAGTCAGTATAGTTATAAATACAATAACCTTTTTTCTTCAACAACTGATGATTAGCACCTTCTATGACTACTATACCACTGTTCTCACTATTTAATTGCACAACACTAACTACATCTGTAACTTTTTCACAAATCTTCTCCACCATCCCAGTAGGATGTAAACAAGAATCATTCACATTATTCATAATTGCATTTTCATCCTCAATATGAACAAAACTTGCATCAACATCAATCCAAACATTATTACTCAGATCAAAATCATTTTCATTAAAATTTGTTGTTCCAGCAGAAAAGTTTTTCCCATAAATCAATACCTCCCCCTCCTGTTGACTCTCCCACCCCGGTTGTAATTCCCCTGCATTTCCCCCACACTCGTATCCCTGTTGCGGAGCCTCTCCGACCTCTGAGGCCCACTCTCCGCACCTAAAAAAACATCTATATTATCAACATGTTCATCAACAAAATTTTCATCAACAAAATTCACCCCATCAGTGTGTACCTCCTTAAATACATTTTCATTGTCAACCCCATAAGTCCGTTGTTTAAACCCAGGAGGGTATGCACATTTATTTTTATAGTCTGCAATGTCTCTTTCTAACTTTTTCTCTTTTGTTACTGAATTTTTTATAACAAAAGATTCAATGTTCCTCATAGCCCTTTCAAAGTTAATTTTGTACTGTTCAAATAGCAAGTCAGTTGTAATACTCACATACAGGCGTTTTATTTCTTCCTTCATTTTACTTAGCTTATTATCATTATTACGAATAATGATATCCAGCATGCCCATTCCAGTCTTATTAAACAACTCCACCATCTCAGAAAATGTCGACGAACCTTCCTCAATTCCCATGGGTCTCTTCCACAAATGAAGACCCTTGGGAACCTGATTCAGCTCCTTAGATTTAATTAAAAACTTTGTGTCCAGTTGTAAGGCTCGAAATTTAGTGCAGAACTTCTCGTATGCAGCAATTTGTTCCCTTAAACACGGCATCATCACCAACCTGTTGTTCGTGCCATCCGTTTCACCATGAAGAGGTGCATCAAACCAGGAAGTAAGATCAAAACGAACTTCCTGTTCTCTCCCATTCGGGACCGCATTGATTCCTTCACCAAATCCATTCCGCTGTTGAGAACCAGCAGCGTTAGCTTAAGTTGTTCCCCTGGTACGTTGCCCTAAAGGAATAGATTCCACAGGGGAATGTAGAGTAAATAAACGAACCTGTGAGTCAGTCGGACTTACGAGTCCGTTTCCTGAGTCCTCTCCATTAACTGCATAAGCTTTGATTAACTTGTCGACAACACCAGCCAGTTCCTTCAATATTAACTCCATAGTAAAATAGCTCACCCCAACCAGATATAAATTGTTCCAGTGGTGTCACGAAAATAATGCAGACCAAAACACCCACTAGGGCAGACAGCAAAAAGAAAAATGAAGCTCCACAAAGTCCAATAAATATCCAGTGGATAAGCAAAATTCACCAATGAAGTAAGGTTTATTTGCAAGAACCGACTGACAAATACAGACTAAGCACACAAACACTTTCGCCAACAATCCGGCTTCATCAGAGTCATTAATTAACACAAACTAATGCTTTTTAAACAGTAACATCCACCACCATTGGTTAAACATGATACCACCCCCCAACCAAAACAATAAAATTAAAATAAAATAGTGAGAACAGTGGTATAGTAGTCATAGAAGGTGCTAATCATCAGTTGTTGAAGAAAAAAGGTTATTGTATTTATAACTATACTGACTTAACTATAAGTGACGGTCATTTTGATGTGTTTTCAAAAGGGGTTAAGTTTGTACCAATGTTTAAACTGGACATAGCTAAGACTTTGTTGGAATTGAAAATGTTTACTAGACAAATGCATCTAAAAATGTTTTTTGCTACTGAGGGAAGAGATGCAGAGCATGTTATTATGAATACCTGTCACGGTACAAATATCTTAAAAAGGAAAAGTACTTTTATTCCACCCTTCCACCCAGAAGTGTTGGGGTTTGAAAGATTAGTGGAAACTCAGATAAGGAAAAAGTTAAATAGTGTTTATGTGTTTGAAGACAATCGTTCAACCCAGGAGAGGGAGTTGTTAGATTCCCTTAAAAAATCAGGTCAATATAGGTATATGAAACCGGACAAAGGAGGAGGGATGGTAATAATGACAAAAATTGACTATATTTCTGAGATTTCTGCACTTCTTAATAGGGATGAAACATATGCAACTGTCTCAAGGAGTGAAGTTAACAGGGCATATTCCAAAATTGATGTTTTTTTATATGATGCACTGTTTCAGGGTAACATAAATGAAGTTGAGTATGATTTTTTAACAGTAAAATTTCCAAAAATCCCGACTTTGTTTGGAATCCCAAAGGTGCACAAAGGGGCGGACAGGTTGCAATTTAGACCTATAGTGTCAGCGAAGGGATCCAAGACAGAAACCCTAGCAGCATTTATTGACATTTCAGTTAAACCAGTGATAAATGCAGTTGAGCATATTATAAGGGATTCATGGCACTGCCTAGAAAGGTTTAAAAATTTAAAGAATGTTGACTGTGATTTTGGGTTTCTTACAATTGATGTTGTAAATCTTTTTTCAGTTATCCCACAACAGGTAGGACTGGATATGTTTTATGAAGCAATGGTTAAAAGTGGCTTAATTGAAGGACATAAGACCAATTTTTTGTTGGAACTAATGGAGGTGGTTCTGAAGAGTAATTTTATTTCTTTTGAAGGTGAAATATTTCAACAAGTCTTAGGGGTTGCCATGGGTGCTAAATGTGCACCAGTTTTTGCAAATGCCGTTTTGCTGATGTGGGAGAGAGAGCACATCTTGGCATCTAACAGGTATTTAGAAAATATACTTATGTATAACAGATTTTTAGATGACATACTGATTCTATGGAAAGGGGATGAAGAATCTGTTAATGAGTTTATTGAATTCTTGGGGAAAACAACTAATTTTTTGAAATTCACATTTCACTGGCATAAGGATGTGATTAATTATTTGGATTTGTCCATTTGCAAAATGGGGGTTTGCAAGCAATATTTATAGAAAGGAGAACTATTCAAACTCTTTGTTGCATTTTACAAGTTGTCATCCTTTCCATCAGCGAAAGGGATTGATTAAAGGACAAATGGTAAGAACTTCTAGACTGGTCAGTGATGAGGTAGGGTTTAAAGAGGAACTATTTAAACTTATTGGTATGTTTTTGGATCGTGGGTATCCTTTGAAGTTGTTGCTCAGTGTGAAAAGAGATGTGCTTAAAGAAAGGGGTGGTAAGTATGCCCCAATTTTAGTTACAGGAGTAACACTAGTTGAGGAACAGCAAGCTGATGTAACAGAAACAAGGGGGGAAGTACGATTAGTGCTGAAATATAATCATAGGACGCCTGAAATTATTGAAATTGTGAAGGAAGTTTGGAACCTCTCTCTGAGTGAAGAGATCAGAAAGATTATGGGTTCAAGGCCAGTTGTTGTGTATAGTAGGGGAGAGAATTTGAAGGGAATTTTGGAAAAGAAAAGTAAGAAAAATTACAAGTCTATTATGAAGAAATGTGGCTTTTGCAGGTGGTGTAGATTTGTGAATGAGAGTTCATACGTATGTGTTAGTGGGTATAAATACACTATTCCGTGTCCTGGACAATGTAATTGTTGCACAAAGAATTTGGTTTACCTAGCTACCTGTACCTCCTGTGATGCTTACTACGTAGGCAAGACTATAAGGAGGTTGTGTGATAGGATAGCTGAACACATGAGGTCTATTAAAAAGAAAGATATGCACAATGCACTTTATTTGCACAGCACGAGATGCACAGAATTCATTAAATTTGCATTTTTTGTTATTGGTCGTGTGTTGGATTGTGGGGAAGGTGGAGATGTAGTTAACAAGGTGGGGGCTTTGGAGGCAGAATGGCAGATCAGATTAGATGCCTGTAGGCCTCCAGGCTTAAATGACCATGTTTCTTTGAAACCTATGTTAAAACTCAGATCTCAACAAATCTGAAATTTTATTAATATCAATTTTTATACCTATGATATTTATTAATGATGTACATTTTTATAGTTAATTATTTAGGATATCAAGAATTTTATATATATATATATATATATGTATATGTATATATATTTTGGTAGGTATGTTGTATTTAATATTATTAGGAGTTTTTATGTATATTATTATTTATTTATATGTATTAATATTAATATGTATTAAGGAAAGGAGTTGTATCAAATTATTTTAAGTAATATTAATGTATAGTATTAATTATTAATATGTATCAAGGAAAGGAAAGATTTTTATTTTAATTTTATTGTTTTGGTTGGGGGGTGGTATCATGTTTAACCAATGGTGGTGGATGTTACTGTTTAAAAAGCATTGGTTTGTGTTAATTAATGACTCTGATGAAGCCGGATTGTTGGCGAAAGCGTTTGTGTGCTTAGTCTGTATTTGTTAGTCTGTTCTTACAAATAAACCTTACTTCGTTGGTGAATTTTGCTTATCCACTGGATATTTATTGGACTTTGTGGAGCTTCATTTTTCTTTTTGCTGTCTGCCCTAGTGGATGTTTTGGTCTGCAATTTTAAATTGATGTATATTGGCCTTGGAAAGTTACACAACTGATACTGTGAACATTTCCCAACTTTAGCGGTGTTACGGCGGTAGTGTAGTTACCTCGCAGCAAGAGGTTCTCCCGTTTGATTCTCGGCTGGGCTTGGGAGTGCCTACTGTGTGGAGTCTGCATGTCCTCCCCATGGTTGGGTAGCATTCAAAAGACATGCATGTGTAAATCGGCGTGCCTTCGTTGAAGGTTGAGCGTCGAGCTGGCACCTCGGCGTTTCGTAAAAATCTACTGCCAATCATTAGCGGACGGGAGTTCCGCTGTGGCAACCCCTTACCAGAAAAAGCCGAAAGAGAAACAACAACAACATCATGAATGATCTTTTTAGGGTTGAGAAATCAGAAACTGCAATGTGTATCATTACTTTCTAACATCTCTCTTTAATTAAATTTCTATTACAAATGTATGGTGCTAAACTGGACCATGCAGTGACCATCACTAATTTTCAGGGGTATGACTGCACAAATCTTTGATGCCTGAGGCCTACTACCTACTAATGAACACAGAAGTCACACAAGTCTCTGCTTTTATAGTTTAAGAAAATTACTGTACCATTCTCCCACCTTTTACTTGCTTACCGTACCAATTAGTATGATACAAGGATATGCCACTCATTCATAATTATTACACAATACACTCCAGGTTCAACACTTACCTTGTAAATGCAGCAGTTGACATGACTGTAGTTCAGGGCTGACTGTCTGATGCAAGCAGTACATAGCCAATACATGGGGAGGTAAAGGTTGTGTGAGTTATCTGTCATCAATGTTACTATATGTATGCGAGTAGAAGGAAGGTTCTAGGCCCCTAGGTGGTGAGTGCATATGCTATGCATTGTCTCTTGGCCTATGCAATGGCATACTGGGCATGCCTATGTCTGCCTACATCCACAGTAGCTAGTGGTTCCCCCCTCTGACATTCCATCTGTCTGTCTGTGGCTGTGAGGACAGTGGCTTTGGTGGTGGATGTGTGCCCCTTTCCCTTGTTGATCCTGTTGAAGATGTTTTCTCAGAATTATGTTGTGTAGCGTGGCACATTTTGTGAATATTTCTGTACATGTCCATGGATTGTACTGCAGGGCTGCCCCAGATGTATCTAGGCACCAGAACCATGACTTCAGCAGCCGAAACACACACAACATGATGTTTCTGGTTTGAGCGTGTGCCTCAATATGGCATTTTTCCATTGGTGTGTATGCATTTCTTGATGGGTGTCATCAGCCATGGTTCCAGTGCACAGCCTGCATCCCCCAGTAATTGACCCTATGGATATCCCCCTAGCAAACCTCTGGCACAGTTGGGAGGTGTGCCAGCTGAGTTGTGGTAACTGCCAGGGTTACCAGCACACATGTTCAAGAGGATTCTCCTGGCATTACACACAACTTGGCAGTTGATAGAGTGGAAGCCCTTTCTGTCAATACAGAGCCTACCCTGTTCTCTGGGTGGTGCCTTCATTTCTGTGTGTGTGTGTGCAGTCTATGGAACCCACTACTTAAGGGTCCTGTGTTACAGTGTAGAACTCCTGCATATTTCTCACCCTCTCCTCAGAACTACAGGGAAAATATATGTGGTCCCTGGCATGTGGGATCATAGCCCGGTA
>NC_056726.1:1175264795-1175399795 GCF_019279795.1 Protopterus annectens | reverse complement strand
CTGATACCCTTGTGCTAGGTATCAACATATTTGGTCAGCTGTTATGGCTATCAACCTGCAGCCACATTATAGATGTGATCTCCAGTAGGCATTGCAGCATTGCTGTGTGGAGAGTTGGGCTATTCTCTGTCTGTGATTCCCATGTTCTCTGAAAATGTATGTGTACAACACAGACATTGTAATCATGTCCAGTGTACAGTGCCAAATGTGAGACAATCCCTCAGATTTACTAAACTTCTGTGCAGGACTAGCTTAGTCCTGCATGGAAGTGACCGTTTAGGAGCAGGACAGCAGCGCGCCATGCATATTAATAAGGCATGCTGCCCGAGCTCTTAGGCTTACTTGGTGTGTGTAAGAATGCCCGGGGTGTGTCTTACAGCAGAGCTCTCAGAATAAACACGCCCCCTGCAATGTAGAACAGTAGAAAGAGGTATGCAATGAGTGAGACCGCTCACAGGTGTCTGCATACCCCCACCAACAGTCCCCCTTGTGTATAACAGCAACAGAATGTAGTAATAAAATGAAGAAACCCTAATTGTTTAAAAAAAATCTGATTGAAGCTAACCGTAGGTGCGCGGGTGTGCCCATCGCCTAGCTACAGTTAAAGCAGCTTAAAAGGCTGAAGAGGATAACAAGGAAGATATATGCAAATGAAACAGCACAGCAATAGTGTAGTGGACAGAGTACTCACCTAACGAGCAGGCATTCCCGGTTCGAGTCCCACAGCAGCACATTTTATTTTACATGGCAAAGCACGTTATGACCAATATTTTAGTTGCATAACCCACTAAATAACATATTTATGAATTGGAGTACTGCAGTAAATGCACATGTGAGGTGTCAGTATCATAATGAATAAGGCACTAGTAAGCAGGTCTAAGCACAAATAAGCAGTAGTAAGCATAATTAAGCCCTAGTTAGGAGCACAAACCCACTTACAACTGCTAAAATGTGCCTTAATCACTCTGTATCCAATGGCCCTTGTTCTGCCCACCAACAAAATTAAACATCCATGCAGGTCTCAAACCCCAGACACTATACACCATAGTCCCAGTAGTTATCCACCAAGCCATCACAGAAGTACAGAAGAATGAGGTAGTAGTAAACATGTCCCCACCATAATATAACCAAACTGAACCGGTGAAAGGCATCAGTATACAGTCATATGTGCCATAACCCACTACATAACATAAATATGTGAACTGGAGTACATCAGTAAGCCCAGAAGTGAGGTATAATTGTAACAGAGTATTGACGTCCCCAATATGTACACATCAATCAGGGATACCAGGCATACATATAAGGTGTAACTCTGGATGTCCACACCCCACCACCACCCCCAAGGAAACCACAGTAACAAACTTTTCCAAAGCAGACTTCACCTTACTTAAGACAGAGGTGGTAAGTTTCACAGCCCCCACGCTAAAGGATAACGCTGCCCAAGATGCAGAAACCTTTACAAATGCACTCTGTGAGCACCTACAAGGATGCATGGATCATGCCATTCCTAGCAAAACCAAGACTCACTCCTCTAAGAGAAGGAAACCAGTTTAGTGGACCCTTGCAATAAAGAGGCTATACAATAGAAGGAGGAAACTAGTTCAGAAAAAAGCAAATCCCAAGAAGAAAAGACATCTCTGATCAGTATCAGTAAGAAACTGAGGTCCCTCATGAAATCATCCAAGGCTAACTTCAAAAGAAAAATAGCCAAGGATTCAAAAGATAACCACAAAGCCTTCTTTAGCTATGTTAAGAATCTAAGTGGCAACTCGCAGATATGCACTGAACTAGTGCAAAATAGCACAAAATATACTGAACCTACTGATATTGCCAACATTCTGGCAGATAGATTCAATACAAACTTCACCCCTCACCTCCAAAAGGGCCCACAACAATACCGGAAAAGTGAAGTGTCCCAAAAATCGCAGGCGCACAGGTGAAAACAGCCCTTTCAAAAGCCAAAAACACAGCATCTGTGGGACCAGATGGTGTCCCAGGCTGCGTCTTGCACGAACTACAGAACGAACTAACCCCCCACCTAAACATGCTGTTCAACCGCAGCCTCTCCACAGGCTATGTGCCCATAGAATGGTGCACAGCAACAGTTATTCCTCTCCACAAAGGAGGGATCACAACTGACCCTGGTAACTATTGCCCCATAAGCCTGACTAGCCTGGTCTGCAAGGCTATGGAGTGCATCATCATGGAACTCATTAACAAAGACATTGGGAACCTCCAAAGACTTGATCTGACCCAGTTTGGCTTTGTTAAGGGCAGATCATGTCTACTAAACCTGGTGGACTTCTTTGAGGCAGACACCAAGGCCATAGATGAGGGAAAGGTGGTTCACACAGCATACATTGACCTCGCCAAGGCTTTCAACACCATTCCCCACTCGGGTATTACAGAAAAACTTACCAGCCTGAACATAAACCCCTACATCACGAGATGCGTTGTCAACTGGTTTACAGACAGAGCTCACACGGTAAGAATAGCAGGCTCCAGGTCCGACTCTAAACCAGTCACAAGTGGTGTCCCACAAGGCTCGGTCCTGAGACCCCTACTGTTCGGCATATACTTCTCAGAAGTACAGGCAAACACAAGAGGACTATGGCTAACCAAGTTCACCGATGACTGCAAGCTGGGAGCCATAATTGACTCTCTGGCTGACACGGACATCCTCCAGAAGGACCTTACTGAGATGGACACCTGGTGTCAAAGTCATGGCATCAAGCTAAATGCCAAAAAATGCATAGTCATCCTGTCAAAGGAAAAATCAAAAATCAATACAGCCAAGGTTCAGTTAAGGTTCCTTTATTCTTGTACAAGGAGACAAACATGCAGTTCAGAAGTTTGTCTGACATTATACAGGAAATACTTCATTATTATACTGTTTTGTAAGCCATTGCCCTCTAAGCTGACGTAATAAAATACAACTCTTAGCATTGTTCTAAGACAGGTGTTTACTAAGTTTTTCTGCTGATATAGCAAGTATAAACTTCCCATGTGAAAATTTCCTAAGATATCAACGTGGCCTCGCTAACTGCCGGCCTGTAACAATTCACTCATATTTCAGTGTTGCAATTAGTGATTCTTTCCTGCTTTGAGTACAAAGCATATTCTGATTTCAGCCTATAATCTTATCTGCTGCTGCAGTATGAACAAGGTTATTTGCTTAAGTCTAGTAAGATTTCAGAATACTGTATTGTTCCTTTTCCTAACGTTAGCAAAATCATCTGTTTCTCAGTGTATGAACAAGGTCATTCACTGAGCTGACAAGAAGCAAAGTCAGAAAGTACATGCAATTATTTTCAAGCCTGTAGCAGAATAAATGTGTTAACCCTTTTAGGCTTCTAATGCAGCAAGCATAATGCTAATACATATATGAATACATGTTTTACTATATATGTGAATACATATTTCTCACATTTCTATTAACACTTTTATTCTCTTCAAAAGCATAAACAGTTAATTTCTTCCGCCAACCTCTTCCACGTGGGATTTGCGGTTAGGTGAGTCATATAGTTTAAACTTCTGAAAGTATTTCATTTTCCAGTAATTTATCAGCTTCAGTGTTTTGATACAAGGTTTCAGATACTGACATGTCTATCAATTCTTTAATCGTTTTTTTTATGCAGGGTATGCCACAACGCGCACACACTCCCAACAGGAGTATTCCCACACAGACAGCTATTAATATGTTCATTATGAAGGTACCCCACCCCCAAACAGATTCTGGAAAAAGTTTGTCAGTGGGTTGGGGCCTGGTTTGGTCATAGTTGATACTTGCTGTATCACCTCAAGGTGGTCGTTAATCTCGTGCTGGTAATCAGGGATATATGCACAACATTCTTTTTTGATTAAAGCGCACCACCTCTCGCCGCTAGGGTGAAGTCAAGAGCCATACGATTTTGGAGTACTACAGTTCTCATAGCATTCAGTTCATCAGTTATCAATTCAAGAGCAGAAAAAGTTGCATTACTCATTACTCGAGAAGTTTGACAGTTTTTGCAGCTCCCAAATCGATTTTGCTCCATATGCTGGTAATATGCCTGCCCACGATATGACAGCATCACTCAAGTCCATGTTAGCTTGGTACCCATGGTATGATGGTCCGTCCAGCCCGCCTCAATTCGTCCCACTGAATTCTCAGGCTTTCCGACTTGGCTACATCTCGGGTGTTTCGAATATTTCCCTGAGGCAAAACTGCAGTGTGTCGCATGGCCGAAACCAGGTACCCCAAAAAACAACTGTCAGACCAATTCTCAGGTAACCATTTATATGCTTTCTTATTACACACAAAATAACAATCCTCTACCTTAGTAGTTACTTTACTGAGATATGGCTGCCCTGCATGAAACATTTTCCTATCTATTATAGACAGTTGCTTAAAAAGAATAGGATTATGATGTATACCCCTAACAGTCTTTTGCACGGACTCAAGAAATGAGTCATAATTTGAATTACAAACTGTACCCATTTTGTTTGCTTTGGTATAACATTTATAATGTACAGTCACATTGCATCTGCTCCAACCCACTTGAATTGTGTCATTCTTATAAAAACATACAATTCCCTTTTGTGTTACAGGCAAATACAGTGCTACTTTATTATGTGCTTTAATAGGTACAGTCTCATAAACCAAGTTTTCCCAGGTCTCATTGACCCCTAGGGGGACCACAGTCATTAATAACCCCCTGTATGCTGTTGGTATGGCTGTACGAATCCAGCAATTTGAAACATTAAAAGTCTCAGCATGCACACGCAGTAATCGCCTGATAAAGTTCGTGCCAGTCTATGGGTGACTCATCACGTTTATTCAGTTCAGCTGATGTGGCCGAAAAAGGGATAGGCCACAGAAAAAGATTATTGTCATCAGTACAATCAACAGGATAACCATGCAATACTTCTGGGGTTGTTCTGCATTCCTGTTTGCTGTAGATTTTGTCATGTTTAGTCTTTTTTGGAACAGCAAGATTTTTATCTAGCTCAAAGTCTTTGCAAAGTTTACAGTGTATCAAATGGATCCAAGAGGATTTTTCATCAATCTTGACTGCCGTGGGTGTCGCATAAGAGGACCTGGTATGGTCCCTCCCACTTTGGCGAACTCCAAAGTTGATGTTTTGTAGTCTTTACCCAGATTCAGTTTTCTGGGACTACTGTCGCTTCCAACGGTTGATTCGACTCTTTACCTGAAACAGAAAACTGCAAAAAGATGTTTAGAGTTCAGCATACGTCTCATGTGTTTTGCTAATGTACCATTTGCTTTTTGGTCCGCGGGCATGAGAGATTTCCACTGAGGGGTGAAGTATGCCCTCCCAAATATTATCTCAAAAGGAGTCAATCCTTTTGCATTTGGAACAGTTCTCATGCTCAGCAGTGCCAGGAGCAGGCAGTACACCCAATTCTTCTGTGTATCTGACATCAATTTCCTAAGCTTGTTCTTTAAAATCCCATTGTGCCTCTCCACCAACCCTGCAGATTGCAGATGATATGCGCAATGGTTTTTAATTTTTTAGTATAATTTTTAAATCCGTATATAGTGAATACCCGGTTGACTAACTGTACCATCCCCCCTGTTGAGACATGGCATTGCCCATGGCTCAACAAAGCTGCATATTTAAATAAATTAGATGGCAATATTGGTTTTCCCTCTTTGGAGATGTACAGTCCTTCCTTGAGGAGTGCTCCTCGCCTTTCCCACTTTTGTTTCTCAGCTCGTGTAGTAAGTGTCTGCATTGTTTTTAACATTTCTAAGTCTAAAATCTCAGAAGATTGTAATTCCTCGTTCAAAAGAAATGCTTCTGAGGCTGCTTGCTTTGCATCTGTATCAGCTCTAGCATTACCTTTTGAAATCCTATCTTGTTGCTTGGTATGAGCTATGCATTTACAAATAGCTACTTTTTGAGGTAACTGAATTGATTTTAACAAATCTAAAATAAACTGTGCATGATTAATCGGTTTGCCAGTAGATAATACTACTGAGGCCGAAGCCTGCACTGCCACTGCGGCAGCAACTACTGCTTGTACACAGTGGGGCAAAGACCGCGCCACTGGGTCCAGTTGCGATGAATAGTAAGCAATGGGGCGTTGCTTGTCCCCATGCTGTTGTGTCAACACTGACGTCATATAACCTTGCTTACGATCTACAGTTTGGAAAAAACGTTTATGATAGTTTGGTAATGAGGATGCTATCAATTGTTTCAGTTTACAGAAAACTAATTCTGCTTCTGGGGTCCATTATATCAAATCTTGTGCTGCCATAGGCTTCTGAAAGATCAGGTTGTTCAACAGTGCAGATTCCAAAGCATAATTTGGGATCCAGCTCCGACAAAAATTAGTCGTACCAAGAAAGGACATCATTTCCTTCTTGGTTGTGGGTTTTGGTGCTTGTAAGATTGCTATTTTCCTGTCTTCATCTAATGTCCTACCCTTTTTGGATATTACATATCCAAGGTATTTAACTTTTGTGTCCTTCAATGGCTAAGAATTTCAGTAATGTTATAGTGTCTTCCTTACAATCCTGCTGGGTAGGGGCTGTCAGCAGGATATCATCAACATAAAGTAAAATCTGACTACCTTTCAGTGGGGTAAACCCCGCCAAGTTACTTGCCATCTCTTGTGAGAATATTGTTGGACTTTCACAATATCCCTGTGGTAGTCGCTTATATGTATACCGCTTCCCCTGAAATGTAAATGCAAACCAATACTGGCTGTCAGGGTGTATTGGTATTGCAAAGAACGCATTGCTAATATCTGCCACAGAAAAATATTTGTGTTGAGGCTTCAAATCATTTAATAGGATATGTGGATCTGGCACTGTAGGTGCCCTTGATATTACTGCATCATTTACAGCTTGCAAATCCTGGACCATACGCCATTCTCCGTTTGCTTTCTTAACTGGAAATAAGGGTGTGTTACATGGTGAACTGGGAGATTCCATCAGTAATCCTTCCTTATGTAAAGCTGCTATGATAGGTTTAATACCTGCTTCTGCATCTTTTCTTAAGGGGTACTGCCTTTTCTGTGGTCTAAAGGCTGATTTTGGCATGATGGTAACTGGTCCTGCTGTATGAATAAGTCCTACATCTGATTTCCCTGTTGACCAGAGGGTCTTTGTTATGTCTAATAAAGCTTTTTCTCCCTCTTCTAGTAAGAGTGTTTCTCAGCTGCCCTCACTTGACTGCAAGTGTACAGCTGGGTGTGTCTGTGTGCTCCAATTTAATTTCTGTCTATGTACTCCTTGTTCTGACAGTTCTAATTCTGTCTGCTTTTCCCATTTTGTGACTTTTTCTCCTAGGTCTGCCCATTTCACATCTTTGTCTTTAGTTAAACTAACATGTGGTAATCCATTTGATTTATAAAGTGCAAAGAACTCCTGGGGCAATGAACAGCTAACTACACTGTTCCCTTTCATGTCCCAGTACAGATTACGCAATACTAATCTAAACAATTTTTGCTCATATTCTTTGTCAGGTCCTGGTGTATTACAATAATACAAAGAACAGTGCAACAGGTGTTGTACATCAGTACAAAGGGAGGGGAACTTACTGATAGCCACATTCATTTACTCTTCAGTTATTGCCCCAGGACCGGTCAGAACCAAGTCCTGGCTATACCAATAAAATGTTTTACCCTCCGATTGCACTGCAAAAGTGTTCATTTGTCATTGTGCTTCCATACCCTGCATGGTTGGAACTACTGCTATGCCAAATAGTTGCATAAGATCTCTGCCCAAAAGGTTCACTGGGCATTTTGCAGAAACAACAATTTTGTTTTTCTGGGTTAATCCTGAAACAGGATCTGTTATTGCAATATTATGGGAGAGAGGCTCGATACAGCTGTCCATTAGCTGCTTTCACCAAAATGTAATCATGTGACTCTGACTTCTCTGGTAGTTTGGAGGGGTGTACCAGGGTTCATGATGCCCCTGAGTTGCACATAAACTTGACTCCCCTCCCCCTACCAGGAGTGTAACTTCTGGTTTCGTGTCTGCCAAATAGAGCTCCAAGCTCAACAAGGCTAAGTCTAATATTTCATTTTCTTTACTATCGGTAGCTTCCTGCACTTCCTCTATTTTTCCTATGACATTCTCTGCTCTCTCTCACATTCTCATTTGTCCTTTCTCCTATTCCCATCTAGTGATTCTTATTTCATTTTCTTTACTATCGGTAGCTTCCTGCACTTCCTCTATTTCTCCTATGACATTCTCTGCTCTCTATCACATTCTCATTTGTCCTTTCTGCGCTATTCTGCCTAGTGATTCTTATTTCCTTTTCTTTACTATCGGTAGCTTCCTGCACTTCCTCTATTTCTCCTATGACATTCTCTGCTCTCTCAGTCACATTTTCATCTGTCCTTTCTCCGTTATTCCCATCTAGTGATTCTTATTTTCTTTTCTTTACTATCGGTAGCTTCCTGCACTTCCTCTATTTCTCCTATGACATTCTCTGCTCTCTCTGTCACATTCTCATCTGTCCTTTCTCCGTTATTCCCATCTAGTGATTCTTGACTACCATATAGTCAGTCCTCACCCTCTTCATTCTTATCCTTCATCGCTGCCTTCTTATTTTTCTTGCAATCCTTTGCCATATGTCCCTTTTTACTGCATTTAAAACATTCACCCCTTCTCTTTCTCTCTTCAAAGTCCTCTGATCGCTGATCAGATTGTTTATTTCCCTGGGCATTCTTCTTGCCCTTCTTTCCGGATTGTACTAAATAAACTTCTCCGTCATCTACAGTGAATACTTGGGCTTTCTTTTTCTTTTTGTTATTAAAATGCCTTTTGGCATGCCTAGCATATTCAAGCAGTGACTGTAATCTGCTTGTAATGACTACCATATGCTTCGTAATAAAACTACTTATGGGTGCAATACTGCCTTTTAAAAATGCATTCTTTAACTGCTTCTCATATGGGGAATCTTGTGTCTGGTCTTCAGGAGCCTGCATTCCACAATGGCTATTAAAACATTCTATTAATCTGGCATAATACCTATCAACAGTTTCACCTTCTTGTTGGATGCATTGATTAATGCAAGTCCAGTCTGCCCTAGGTTTCCATTTTTCAGAAATTTGGTTTGTTAGACCCTTCACTCTGTTATCTAACTCTGCGCTATGTGGGAGGGGCTTAAGCGCAGCATCACGGGGATTCCAGTTGCCACTGATCATGTGCCAATCTGGATCTACTATTTGTCTGACAACTTTTTCTGAGGATTTTTCCAGTTTACCAGCAAATTCATATTTATTAACCCATTTTGTGTAGTATTTAACGTTATCGGCACATTGTGACCGCATGTATTCTGCGTCTTCATTTAAAAGCAGATTTTGGGGTTGTTTTGTACATTTATTACCCATTTTGGCCTAACCTTATGAATGTTATGTAACCGTTCCTGTTTTTTAATGTGGTACCACGAAGATTTTATAGTCCCTTCAGACTACCTGCCTACTTATTCTGCTTCCCTGATCTATGACAAGATAGCAATTTTTCTGTCCCTGGATTTACATAAAAAATCCTGACTGAACAAATACAATCAAGTCCCTGATCTAAAACAGAAAAAAGTCCCTGATCTATGACAAGATAGCAATTTTTCTGTCCCTGGATTTACATAAAAAATCCTGACTGAACAAATACAATCAAGTCCCTGATCTAAAACAGAAAAAAGTAGAATCCCTTTACCTGAGCCTCAGCAATTGATCACCCTGGTCTGATTAAAACCTGCTCATCAGCCGCAGATCAGAAAGTGGCCAGCCTCTTTTTATACAACAATTCAGTCGGAGGTCTTTTCAAATAAGAAGAACCATTTCGGTAACTTCTTCCGTACGGATTTCAGCCATCAGGCCTGTCTGATCCAGGTCAATCAAGAGGCTTCTGGTCAAAGAAGGACCAACTTGTCAAAGGAAAAATCAAAAATCAATACAGCCAAGGTTCAGTTAAGGTTCCTTTATTCTTGTACAAGGAGACAAAAATGCAGTTCAGAAGTTTGTCTGACATTATACAGGAAATACTTCATTATTATACTGTTTTGTAAGCCATTGCCCTCTAAGCTGACGTAATAAAATACAACTCTTAGCATTGTTCTAAGACAGGTGTTTACTAAGTTTTTCTGCTGATATAACAAATATAAACTTCCCATGTGAAAATTTCCTAAGATATCAAAGTGGCCTCGCTAACTGCCGGTCTGTAACAATTCACTCATATTTCAGTGTTGCAATTAGTGATTCTTTCCTGCTTTGAGCACAAAGCATATTCTGATTTCAGCCTATAATCTTATCTACAGCTGCAGTATGAACAAGGTTATTTGCTTAAGTCTAGTAATATTTCAGAATACTGTATTGTTCCTTTTCCTAACGTTAGCAAAATCATCTGTTTCTCAGTGTATGAACAAGGTCATTCACTGAGCTGACAAGAAGCAAAGTCAGAAAGTACATGCAATTATTTTCAAGCCTGTAGCAGAATAAATGTGTTAACCCTTTTAGGCTTCTAATGCAGCAAGCATAATGCTAATACATATATGAATACATGTTTTACTATATATGTGAATACATATTTCTCTCACATTTCCCCCCTATTAACACTTTTATTCTCTTCAAAAGCATAAACAGTTAATTTCTTCCGCCAACCTCTTCCACGTGGGATTTGCGGTTAGGTGAGTCATATAGTTTAAACTTCTGAAAGCATTTCATTTTCCAGTAATTTATCAGCTTCAGTGTTTTGATACAAGGTTTCAGATACTGACATGTCTATCAATTCTTTAATCGTTTTTTTTATGCAGGGTATGCCACAACGCGCACACACTCCCAACAGGAGTATTCCCACACAGACAGCTATTAATATGTTCATTATGAAGGTACCCCACCCCCAAACAGATTCTGGAAAAAGTTCGTCAGTGGGTTGGGGCCTGGTTTGGTCATAGTTGATACTTGCTGTATCACCTCAAGGTGGTCGTTAATCTCGTGCTGGTAATCAGGGATATATGCACAACATTCTTTTTTGATTAAAGCGCACCACCTCTCGCCACTAGGGTGAAGTCAAGAGCCATACGATTTTGGAGTACTACAGTTCTCATAGCATTCAGTTCATCAGTTATCAATTCAAGAGCAGAAAAAGTTGCATTACTCATTACTTTGAGAAGTTTGGACAGTTTTTGCAGCTCCCAAATCGATTTTGCCACTCCATATGCTGGTAATATGCCTGCCCACGATATGACAGCATCACTCAAGTCCATGTTAGCTTGGTACCCATGGTATGATGGTCCTTCCAGCCCGCCTCGATTCGTCCCACTGAATTCTCAGGCTTTCCGACTTGGCTACATCTCGGGTGTTTCGAATATTTCCCTGAGGCAAAACTGCAGTGTTCGCATGGCTGAAACCAGGTACCCCAAAAAACAACTGTCAGACCAATTCTCAGGTAACCATTTATATGCTTTCTTATTACACACAAAATAACAATCCTCTACCTTAGTAGTTACTTTACTGAGATATGGCTGCCCTGCATGAAACATTTTCCTATCTATTATAGACAGTTGCTTAAAAAGAATAGGATTATGATGTATACCCCTAACAGTCTTTTGCACGGACTCAAGAAATGAGTCATAATTTGAATTACAAACTGTACCCATTTTGTTTGCTTTGGTATAACATTTATAATGTACAGTCACATTGCATCTGCTCCAACCCACTTGAATTGTGTCATTCTTATAAAAACATACAATTCCCTTTTGTGTTACAGGCAAATACAGTGCTACTTTATTATGTGCTTTAATAGGTACAGTCTCATAAACCAAGTTTTCCCAGGTCTCATTGACCCCTAGGGGGACCGCAGTCATTAATAACCCCCTGTATGCTGTTGGTATGGCTGTACGAATCCAGCAATTTGAAACATTAAAAGTCTCAGCATGCACACGTGTAATCGCCTGATAAAGTTCGGGTGCTAGTCTATGGGTGACTCATCATGTTTATTCAGTTCAGCTGATGTGGCCGAAAAAAGGATAGGCCACAGCAAAAAGATTATTGTCATCAGTACAATCAACAGGATAACCATGCAATACTTCTGGGGTTGTTCTGCATTCCTGTTTGCTGTAGATTTTGTCATGTTTAGTCTTTTTATGGAACAGCAAGATTTTTATCTAGCTCAAAGTCTTTGCAAAGTTTACAGTGTATCAAATGGATCCAAGAGGATTTTTCATCAATCTTGACTGCCGTGGGTGTCGACAAGAGGACCTGGTATGGTCCCTCCCACTTTGGCGAACTCCAAAGTTGATGTTTTGTAGTCTTTACCCAGATTCAGTTTTCTGGGACTACTGTCGCTTCCAACGGTTGATTCGACTCTTTACCTGAAACAGAAAACTGCAAAAAGATGTTTAGAGTTCAGCATACGTCTCATGTGTTTTGTTAATGTACCATCTGCTTTTTGGTCCGCGGGCATGAGAGATTTCCACTGAGGGGTGAAGTATGCCCTCCCAAATATTATCTCAAAAGGAGTCAATCCTTTTGCATTTGGAACAGTTCTCATGCTCAGCAGTGCCAGGAGCAGGCAGTACACCCAATTCTTCTGTGTATCTGACATCAATTTCCTAAGCTTGTTCTTTAAAATCCCATTGTGCCTCTCCACCAACCCTGCAGATTGCAGATGATATGCGCAATGGTTTTTAATTTTTTAGTATAATTTTTAAATCCGTATATAGTGAATACCCGGTTGACTAACTGTACCATCCCCCCTGTTGAAACATGGCATTGCCCATGGCTCAACAAAGCTGCATATTTAAATAAATTAGATGGCATTTTTGGTTTTCCTCTTCGAGATGTACAGTCCTTCCTTGAGGAGTGCTCCTCGCCTTTCCCACTTTAGTTTCTGAGCTCGTGTAGTAAATGTCTGCATTGTTATTAACATTAGAAAGTCAAAAAACACAGAAGATTGTAATTCCTGCTCAAAAGAAATGCTTCTGAGGCTGCTTGCTTTGCATCTGTGTCAGCTCTAGCATTACCTTTTGAAATCCTATCTTGTTGCTTGGTATGAGCTATGCATTTACAAATAGCTACTTTTGAGGTAACTGAATTGATTTTAACAAATCTAAAATAAACTGTGCATGATTAATCGGTTTGCCAGTAGATAATACTACTGAGGCAAGCCTGCACTGCCACCGCGGCAGCAACTACTGCTTGTACACAGTGGGGCAAAGACCGCCCACTGGGTCCAGTTATGATGAATAGTAAGCAATGGGGCGTTGCTTGTCCCCATGCTGTTGTGTCAACACTGACGTCATATAACCTTGCTTACGATCTACAGTTTGGAAAAAACGTTTATGATAGTTTGGTAATCCTAAGACTAATGAGGATGCTATCAATTGTTTCAGTTTACAGAAAACTAATTCTGCTTCTGGGGTCCATTATATCAAATCTTGTGCTGCCATAGGCTTCTGAAAGATCAGGTTGTTCAACAGTGCAGATTCCAAAGCATAAGTTGGGATCCAGCTCCGACAATAATTAGTCGTACCAAGAAAGGACATCATTTCCTTCTTGGTTGTGGGTTTTGGTGCTTGTAAGATTGCTATTTTCCTGTCTTCATCTAATGTCCTACCCTTTTTGGATATTACATATCCAAGGTATTTAACTTTTGTGTCCTTCAATGGCTAAGAATTTCAGTAATGTTATAGTGTCTTCCTTACAATCTTGCTGGGTAGGGGCTGTCAGCAGGATATCATCAACATAAAGTAAAATCTGACTACCTTTCAGTGGGGTAAACCCCGCCAAGTTACTTGCCATCTCTTGTGAGAATATTGTTGGACTTTCACAATATCCCTGTGGTAGTCGCTTATATGTATACCGCTTCCCCTGAAATGTAAATGCAAACCAATACTGGCTGTCAGGGTGTATTGGTATTGCAAAGAACACATTGCTAATATCTGCCACAGAAAAATATTTGTGTTGAGGCTTCAAATCATTTAATAGGATATGTGGATCTGGCACTGTAGGTGCCCTTGATATTACTGCATCATTTACAGCTTGCAAATCCTGGACCATACGCCATTCTCCGTTTGCTTTCTTAACTGGAAATAAGGGTGTGTTACATGGTGAACTGGGAGATTCCACCAGTAATCCTTCCTTATGTAAAGCTGCTATGATAGGTTTAATACCTGCTTCTGCATCTTTTCTTAAGGGGTACTGCCTTTTCTGTGGTCTAAAGGCTGATTTTGGCATGATGGTAACTGGTCCTGCTGTATGAATAAGTCCTACATCTGATTTCCCTGTTGACCAGAGGGTCTTTGTTATGTCTAATAAAGCTTTTTCTTCCTCTTCTAGTAAGAGTGTTTCTCAGCTGCCCTCACTTGACTGCAAGTGTACAGCTGGGTGTGTCTGTGTGCTCCAATTTAATTTCTGTCTATGTACTCCTTGTTCTGACAGTTCTAATTCTGTCTGCTTTTCCCATTTTGTGACTTTTTCTCCTAGGTCTGCCCATTTCACATCTTTGTCTTTAGTTAAACTAACATGTGGTAATCGATTTGATTTATAAAGTGCAAAGAACTCCTGGGGCAATGAACAGCTAACTACACTGTTCCCTTTCATGTCCCAGTACAGATTACGCAATACTAATCTAAACAATTTTTGCTCATATTCTTTGTCAGGTCCTGGTGTATTACAATAATACAAAGAACAGTGCAACAGGTGTTGTACATCAGTACAAAGGGAGGGGAACTTACTGATAGCCACATTCATTTACTCTTCAGTTATTGCCCCAGGACCGGTCGTAACCAAGTCCTGGCTATACCAATAAAATGTTTTACCCTCCGATTGCACTGCAAAAGTGTTCATTTGTCGTTGTGCTTCCATACCCTGCATGGTTGGAACTACTGCTATGCCAAATAGTTGCATAAGATCTCTGCCCAAAAGGTTCACTGGGCATTTTGCAGAAACAACAATTTTGTTTTTCTGGGTTAATCCTGAAACAGGATCTGTTATTGCAATATTATGGGAGAGAGGCTCCCGATACAGCTGTCCATTAGCTGCTTTCACCAAAATGTAATCATGTGACTCTGACTTCTCTGGTAGTTTGGAGGGGTGTACCAGGGTTCATGATGCCCCTGAGTTGCACATAAACTTGACTTCCCTCCCCTCTACCAGGAGTGTAACTTCTGGTTTCGTGTCTGCCAAATAGAGCTCCAAGCTCAACAAGGCTAAGTCTAATATTTCATTTTCTTTACTATCAGTAGCTTCCTGCACTTCCTCTATTTCTCCTATGACATTCTCTGCTCTCTCTCTCACATTCTCATTTGTCCTTTCTCCGTTATTCCCATCTAGTGATTCTTATTTCATTTTCATTACTATCGGTAGATTCCTGCACTTCCTCTATTTCTCCTATGACATTCTCTGCTCTCTCTATCACATTCTCATTTGTCCTTTCTGCGTTATTCCCATCTAGTGATTCTTATTTCATTTTCTTTACTATCGGTAGCTTCCTGCACTTCCTCTATTTCTCCTATGACATTCTCTGCTCTCTCTATCACATTCTCATTTGTCCTTTCTGCGTTATTCCCGTCTAGTGATTCTTATTTCCTTTTCTTTACTATCGGTAGCTTCCTGCACTTCCTCTATTTCTCCTATGACATTCTCTGCTCTCTCAGTCACATTTTCATCTGTCCTTTCTCCGTTATTCCCATCTAGTGATTCTTGACTACCATATAGTCAGTCCTCACCCTCTTCATTCTTATCCTTCATCGCTGCCTTCTTATTTTTCTTGCAATCCTTTGCCATATGTCCCTTTTTACTGCATTTAAAACATTCACCCCTTCTCTTTCTCCCTTCAAAGTCCTCTGATCGCTGATCAGATTGTTTATTTCCCTGGGCATTCTTCTTGCCCTTCTTTCCGGATTGTACTAAATAAACTTCTCCGTCATCTACAGTGAATACTTGGGCTTTTTTTTTTTGTTATTAAAATGCCTTTTGGCATGCCTAGCATATTCAAGCAGTGACTGTAATCTGCTTGTACGATGGTCTACCATATGCTTCGTAATAAAACTACTTATGGGTGCAATACTGCCTTTTAAAAATGCATTCTTTAACTGCTTCTCATATGGGGAATCTTGTGTCTGGTCTTCAGGAGCCTGCATTCCACAATGGCTATTAAAACATTCTATTAATCTGGCATAATACCTATCAACAGTTTCACCTTCTTGTTGGATGCATTGATTAATGCAAGTCCAGTCTGCCCTAGGTTTCCATTTTTCAGAAATTTGGTTTGTTAGACCCTTCACTCTGTTATCTAACTCTGCGCTGTTATGTGGGAGGGGCTTAAGCACAGCGTCACGGGGATTCCAGTTGCCACTGATCATGTGCCAATCTGGATCTACTATTTGTCTGACAACTTTTTCTGAGGATTTTTCCAGTTTACCAGCAAATTCATATTTATTAACCCATTTTGTGTAGTATTTAACGTTATCGGCACATTGTGACCGCATGTATTCTGCGTCTTCAGTTAAAAGCAGATTTTGGGGTTGTTTTGTACATTTATTACCCATTTTGGCCTAACCTTATGAATGTTATGTAACCGTTCCTGTTTTTTAACGTGGTACCACGAAGATTTTATAGTCCCTTCAGACTACCTGCCTACTTATTCTACTTCCCTGATCTATGACAAGATAGCAATTTTTCTGTCCCTGGATTTACATAAAAAATCCTGACTGAACAAATACAATCAAGTCCCTGATCTAAAACAGAAAAAAGTCCCTGATCTATGACAAGATAGCAATTTTTCTGTCCCTGGATTTACATAAAAAATCCTGACTGAACAAATACAATCAAGTCCCTGATCTAAAACAGAAAAAAGTAGAATCCCTTTACCTGAGCCTCAGCAATTGATCACCCTGGTCTGATTAAAACCTGCTCATCAGCCGCAGATCAGAAAGTGGCCAGCCTCTTTTTATACAACAATTCAGTCGGAGGTCTTTTCAAATAAGAAGAACCATTTCGGTAACTTCTTCTGTACGGATTTTAGCCACCAGGCCTGTCTGATCCAGGTCAATCAAGAGGCTTCTGGTCAAAGAAGGACCAACTTGTCAAAGGAAAAATCAAAAATCAATACAGCCAAGGTTCAGTTAAGGTTCCTTTATTCTTGTACAAGGAGACAAAAATGCAGTTCAGAAGTTTGTCTGACATTATACAGGAAATACTTCATTATTATACTGTTTTGTAAGCCATTGCCCTCTAAGCTGACGTAATAAAATACAACTCTTAGTATTGTTCTAAGACAGGTGTTTACTAAGTTTTTCTGCTGATATAACAAGTATAAACTTCCCATGTGAAAATTTCCTAAGATATCAACGTGGCCTCGCTAACTGCCGGTCTGTAACAATTCACTCATATTTCAGTGTTGCAATTAGTGATTCTTTCCTGCTTTGAGCACAAAGCATATTCTGATTTCAGCCTATAATCTTATCTACAGCTGCAGTATGAACAAGGTTATTTGCTTAAGTCTAGTAAGATTTCAGAATACTGTATTGTTCCTTTTCCTAACGTTAGCAAAATCATCTGTTTCTCAGTGTATGAACAAGGTCATTCACTGAGCTGACAAGAAGCAAAGTCAGAAAGTACATGCAATTATTTTCAAGCCTGTAGCAGAATAAATGTGTTAACCCTTTTAGGCTTCTAATGCAGCAAGCATAATGCTAATACATATATGAATACATGTTTTACTATATATGTGAATACATATTTCTCTCACACATCCCATTTGGGAAAAACACCCACGAATTACCACAGAGGTGGCAGGCCCCTTAATACAGAAGAGGTGATAAGAGATCTGAGGACCCAGGTAGATAGTAATCTCTCCTTTGACAATCATATTGCCAAAGTAGTTAGGAAATCCTTCTATGTGGCCCATCTAATTACTAAATGGTTTGCATCTAGAAATAAAGAGGTTATAGTGCCCCTCTACTCATCACTCATTAGACCCATCATAGAGTACAGTGCCCCATTTGGGATGTACCTCACAAGACACTTCCAACATCTGGAAAGACCACAAAAGTACCACACCAAGAGGATTACTGGTCTCAAGCATATGCCCTATACAGCCCGACTGAAAAAACTCCAGCTGTACTCAGTGGCATATCACTTACTCAGAGGTGATCTCTGCCTGACTTACAAAGCCATGTCCAACTCAGAATTGATGGACATGCTCCACCTAAAGAAATCCAAGTCACTGTGAGCCACACGTTCTAGTGAGCTAAACCTCACCACAACAATAAATAGAACATGCTGGAGGGAGGGATTCCTGTCACAGAGACTCCCCATGCTTTGGAACAAAATTCCAAATTACATCAGGCCGAGCCCCTCACTAACACTCTTCAAGAGAAACCTTGACGAGTGGATGGGTAACAGAAAATACACCCCTGGGATCACTTCATTGGCTCTGCTGACAGCGGATCAGTTAATTAATCAATGGGGTGGCGAAAGCCAACACACTCTGTCTATGCTTATAAATGCCCTTGGGCAGATAGCCTAGTACCTACCTATTAACCTAATAAATAATAACACAATGCCAAAAAGGCATTATAATGAAGGTCTAATGTAAGCAATGCTAAGCATTGCACAGGCCAGCTTAGGAGGTGTGATCAGTGTGTAGACCAGCTAACTCTTTGTGCCCAGTGGTATACCCCTTTAAACAATGCCAACCTTAGGTAAGCAGGTTTGCCCGTAGCCTTTTCAAAACTGGCCAATCACGGAAAACTGCAGGAAATTGGCCCTACTTAAACCCAAGAGGTGGGAATACATCTCATAACTGCTTGTAGCTTTCCCTTGCAGGCACTATTGCAGTAACGGGAGAAGGCATGTGCTTCCAGGCTCAGCGCTGGTGGATCCAGGAGTCCAAGGTCATGGCATGACTCCTAGTTAAAGACCATACACAGAGACGGCTACAGGGCCAGTACCAGGGCTCCCAATATAAGGCAGAGGCCTGGGACTGTCTCACCTGCGACTTCACCAGTGCCACTGGCATACCCCAAACTGGTGAGCAGGTCAGGTACCACTATGCCGACCTGAAGTGGCAGAAAGGGGACCTCTTGGAGGAGTGGCTCCAAGAGGCTAGAGCAACAGGAGATGTGACAGACGTGTGTAAGTATCACCCCTGTATGTGTGTAATAAGTGCCAGCTCAGGTATATCATGGATAGGTATGGCTAAATATTCCTCTTATGTCCCCCACAGCTGCAACGGAGCGGGCTGCGAACCAGGAAGCCCACATCTGCCACCTGGCACGATTGCGATGCGAGGCAGGTCAGTAATACTCATGCTTGTACTGTCACAGGAAATAAAAATAAAAGTAGTAGTAAATTAATTTTATTTGTTTTTTTTTTTACTTTTGTTGATTGGGATTGTCTAACTGAATATATGTCCATTTTCAGTAGAGTCCCGGGGAGATAAGCTCCGAGAGATTATCACACTACAAGCATTCTGGTAACAATTTGTTATACAGCTTAATACTAGAAATTTCAACAGTTCAGAGAATTCCACAGTTTGTACAAAATTTTGTTGAAAGCATTAGATAAGATATTATTGGCTTTATATACAATATACTATACTAGTAACTAGTTGTTATACAGAATATATACTTCAAATTTCAACAGTTCAAACAGTCTAACAGTTTGTACAAATCTTGTTGCAAGCCTTATGTAAGCTATTTTTGACTTTATATACAGAAGACTTGAACTAGGTATGTTAAATTATCTCTATTAGGATAAGATATAACTTTGCCAAGGATAGGCCTTGATAGAAAAAGGTGCAGACAGAGCAGGCATAAGGTCTGTAGTGAGGGTAACAGGGATATAGGGATACAGGGTACAGGGATACAATAATTGCTAGTATAAAACCTGTATTGCTCAAGGCAAGTACTGCATACACTACAGAATATGGCAGGAACAGTCTCATATTGTTTGTATGGCAATAAAAGTGTAATATCCTGACAAAACAAGTCTAACTGCTGGACTGCATGTGTATATTCTGGTATCATATGGTAATGTAGATTTGCAATCATGTAATAGTACTGTAGTATTAAGCACTGTTACCCACACCATGCACCATAAATTGAATGTGTAGGAATGCCTGTATATGACAGGTGTAATCCTCAGAGGCCATTTAGTACAACTGAGAGACACATAGACAGTAAACAGGGAAAATACAGATAACAAAACCAAATAGCACATGCAAATGAGATGTGAACTGTTGTTTTTTTTAGCACACACAGCCACGGTTCAAATCCTGCCAGTGGTAGTAGTCTGCATACAGAATCATACCCCACAACTGTACCCAGAATGTCTATTAAAGTGGCCCATATATATTGCTTATCAACCTGTCCCCCTGGGAAATCAGTGGGATGATCCCAGACATATAGGCAGCAAACAGGAAATACAACTGATTGACACACATCTATGACAGCAAACCTGGCACACTAGCAACTCCCCAATACCTTATGTGACTAAGAAGCCACGTATGTTCCATTTACACCCTAACTTTTTAAGCTGTGGTCAAAGTGTGTACAGTAACAGAGTGAGATGTATGTGCATAATAGTAATGTGGAACCTGGTATTGTGTGTGGGAACATTCAGGTACTGCTAATAAGCATTCCTCCCACAGGTCTGCCAGATACCAACACTGTGTCCAGAAATAAAATAATAATATGCAGTTGCTCTGAATAATGAGGTATTACACATCACTGTCAACCACACTGTCCTACAACATATAACTGTCTAGGAAATCTGTATAAGAGTGTTGTTATACAAGGTCAGAATGCATAAGCACAGGGGATTAATAAACAGAAAGCAGATTGGAGATATACAGCAATATCAATATAGCAGACACAACTGTGATGAACAATGTTAAGTTGTAGCAGACACAGCCATGATCTGAATCCTGGGAGTGAAATTAGACTGCATAGAGATTCATACCCCACAACTGTACACATGAGGCCAGAATGTCCAATATATGTGCCCATATCTGCTGTCTCTCCCCCGTCCCCCTAGTAAGTCTGTGGAATGATCCCAGATGTGTAGCCAGCAAACAGGGACTACAAGTGATTGTCAATCATCATGAGGACACACCTGTCACTGTAGCAACCCCTGAAACTGTTAGGAGAGTAATATTTCAGGTATGTCCTATCTACACTCCCATGTTGTCAAGCTGTGACCAGAGTGTGTACAGTAACAGAGTGAGATGTATTTGCATAATACTAATGTGTAATTTGGAATCTTGTGTGGCAACAGTCAGGTAGTGCTAACCAACATTGCTCCCACAGGTACGTTGGATACGAACACTGTGCTGAGAAATACAGACCAATATAACCTGTACTGCTTCTGTCCACCCTGGTATTGTAGGGGATTGTGAGTGTTGCAGTTTCTCTGAATAATAAAGTATCACTGGTCACTGTCGCCCACACTGTGCTACATAATGTAACTGTGTAGGAAAGCATGTATATGTGTGTGTCAGGTCACTAAAGGTGGAAGAGGGCTATATTCTAGATATGTCCAGGCACACCAGCATGTAGTTAACACATGGCCAGAGTCTGGGCAGAAAGTTGGATAGCATAGTGCAAAACATCAACCTGGAATCCAGGCATATGTGAACAGTTAGTCAGTGTTAACAAACATTCCCTCCACAGGTATACCAGGTAAGAGATGTATACTGCAGGTAAAACCGGTTCATGCGTAATGATGTTGACAGCCATATCAGTGTCCAATATAAGTCTATAGGGTAGTGTAGTAAGACTTGTAAGGTACAGATAACAGCACTGACTAGGAAAGTAATGTGGAGTACAGGAATATACTACTTGTTAATTGACATCCCCCCCACCTTATCTCCAACTGGTATGTACTGACTCTGATAATGTCCAGTTGTTTGATAAATATTTTAATGGTTCCCATGCATGTGCCATATTGAATTATTCCAACATTGTTGGCATGGTGCCATCAACGTACCTGCATGCTGTTCTTATTACCACTGTGGTCCCATATATGCATGTGTTTTGTTTGCTATGCAACTCTTCCATATCTGGTGTCTGGGTTAATGGGAATATCTATGTATGCTGTTATACCTAATCCTTGAATGTGTTGATTATTATTAACCCATATATGATGCTGAAATCTAAACACTATAGCATGCTTGGGAAGGTCGGTCCCAGCAGACCCACATGTCCCACCTCATGTGGCTGAAGCACCGGGCACCAGCATGTCTGGGGCCCAACCCTGGGCCTCCCTGTCCATTGGTCATGCTCCACCTTTGGGTGGAACCACCTCAGGGGATGGGGCTTGCCCCCCTGGGAGTGGGCACAGGCAGGCACCTGTCACCTGTCACCAGGTAAGGTTGTGGTGTGTAGAGCGATCAACGAGCAGTTCAGTGATCTTCTACGCCAGCTCGGTGGCCGCATGTCAGGATCAGAGAGTCAGCCTGGCTCTGTGGCTCAGCCCCCAGCACAGCCACCTTCGGGGCTGTGAAGGTGCAGTGGTGACTGCCCATGGGTAGGGACCTCAGTCCCACTGTTACCACTAGGGGGCTTGTAGGCTTCCGATATCCGAACACTCCTCCCCATCAAAGTGTTTACCCCCACATGTGTCATATACTGCCCCTGTATGCATCTTGTGTGTCTTGTCTGTTAACCTACCCAACTTACCTCGCCAAATATACCTACAACCCCTCCCCAACATCCCACTCTCACCTGAAAAAAAAAGAAAAAGGGCAATCTGTTCCCACACAAAAAATCACACCCCATACATAGCTGTCCATTTTGCACACATGTCCACTGGACACAAGTCTTCTTCTTTCAGCTTTTCCCAGTTAGGAGTTGCCACAGTGGATCACTTGTCTGCTCCGGATTGGCAGTGGAGTTTTACAGTGTCAAGTTGCCAGTCTGGCACCCAACCATCCACAGAAGGCACACACATACTCACACCTAGGGCCACATTAGAGTGTCCAATCCACCTACAGTATGTCTTTGGGAGGAAACTGGAGCACCCAGAGAAAACCCACGTGACCACAGGGAGGACATGCAGACTCAGCACAGAAAACACCCCAGCCAAGGATCAAACTGGAGAGTTTCTTGCTGTGAGGTGACAACTCAAACTGCTGCACCACCACGGCTGCCCTTACTATTACATAGACAACACACTCCTGAAAATCAATCCAGTAGTTATGACCCTGGGAACCAATGTGAACAAAACACTCTTTCAATCACTATGTATCCACTATTACAAGAATGTCTTTTCTCATTACATAGCTTATTAGTAAGGGTATTGTGTCTAGGTCCAGAGATGTGATAATTCCACTGTATTTGGCACTTATTAGGCTGACTATAGAGTACAATGTCCACTTCAGTGAATACCTGTCTAAGCACTTTATACAACTTAAATGACCACAATGCCTTCTCATCATGAAAACTAAGACCTTAAATCATAAACCATACTGCCCTTCTCAAAGCCTTGTCCCTCTTCTTGTTGTCATATAGACTACTGAGGGGCAATCTCTGCCTCATGTACAGAATCACAGCAGACCTCATCTATTCAGACTTGCTGTACATCTGCAAGTCTCAAGGAAGAAAAAGCACATTCAAGAGTGCTCAATCTCTTCTACAATACAAACAGATTGGAAGGATAGATATGTACCTGCAGAGTACTACTTCTTTGGTACCATCTTCCACTCTACATAAAACAAAGAATTTCCTTTGCTCTATTCAAACATAACATGGATGAATTGAAAGCAAACAGAAAATTCACCACTGGTTTAGCACCCCAGTGGATAGATGTAACATGTAAATGTTCTGTGCTGCTCTGGATTATTTTACTTAAATTACAAGAGCTAAAAAATTCATGGAAAGTCAGGGCTAGGCTTCTAAAGATTCTCACAGATTAATAGCCTATTACAGTGATGACAAACCTTTTGGGTTTGGCTTGCCAAAAGCTCCTGGCACAAAATAATTCAGTGCACTTCATATGAACAACAAATGCAAAAGCAGTGTCTTTGGTAACTCGGGTGTTGGTGATCACTGGCGTGTCACCCAAAACGTTGTGGCAGGTCACCTTTGACACATGTGTCATAGGTTCATCATCACTAGCCTAGTCCACTGGACACATGTAATCTGGTCTAATTGGCATTGCAACTTATTATTGTTGTCCTCACCCCCTCCCCCAGGGGTTTGAGTGCCCAAATCTACATCCAAATTCAGTGTATATACACAGCTGTTGCTGCAGAACAAATGAGCAGCTATGGACCATCTATACACCCTTCCTGCACATCCCTAGCTATTTGCCATACTGTCTTTCCCTCTTTGTGACCCTTTTTCACCACTTTCCTATCAACCCTTTTTTCTTTTCTTTCAAAGAAATTAGCATGAGGATATGCGGGAGTAAGCACTTTTAAGCAGCATTAAGTGGGTTTAAGCCTGTTTGTGTGGGGGTAAGCAATACCTACACACGTTAAGCAATTTAGAAGCTAACTGAATATAAAAAACTGTAACCAGAAGTTAGCAGTGCTTACCTCCACGCAAACCACTTACAGCTGCTATAAAGTGCCTTAATAACTCTGTATCCAACGACCCATGTTCTGCCCATCAACAAAATAAATAGCCTCTGCAAGTCTTGAACCAAGCACCCTACACACCATAAACAAAGTGGAGGGTGGCCTAATGGTTAAGATGTTTGCCTTACAAGCACAAGGCACAGGGTTTGAGTCTCACAAGGGATAATTGGCTAGGCTTAAAATGGCTCAAAAGGGCAGTTAGCCTAGTACTAATCTATGAACCTCTATGAATCTATGATTTACTACTAAGCCATGCCAGATATACAGAAATCTGATGTTTTCAGAAACATATCATCAAGCCCAGTCATGCAATAGTACAGAGAATGTATACCAACATTTAGAAGTATCTGTGTGTGTAAATATATTAATATCTAAACAGATACAACTTATCTATATATGTAGATATATATATATATATATATATATATATATATATATATATATATATAATATATATATATATATATATTTAGAAATATATATATATATATATATATATATATATATATATATATATATGTATATATATATAAATATAGATATGCATGTGACTACACATACACACGCAGAGATATGTACAGTAAGATACTTATGTAGTAGGTGCACACAATATGACACAGCCTAGAGTTAACATCCTAACAACTGGACACTGGATGAGCCACCCATACAAATGACATTTGTTGCCTGCAACATATACTCACAGAGAGGTCATAGGATAAACACCACACACAGGTTTGCAGAAATAGAATACCTTTATTTGTGTACTATTACAGATTTATATGCCATGTCATATAGCTGTTCAGACACTGACATCCATATCAACAGAGTAATGCAACTGTGAAACAGTTATACTAATACAGTAGTCTGGAAAGGTCCACAACTGTTGCTGTCCAGGCCAAGCCTTTCAAATCGTACAATAGTAAAGACAGACTGGCCCACAGGATACCACACAATCAACAGTAAGTGATGCAGGTGTGTAGGCCAGCAGCCTCTATCAACATTCTGTACACAATCACTAGGTGGCAATGACTTCATTTGACTAAATGGGATGTAACTGTTACATAACAAGGCATAACTGACACCATCACAGGCACACTGGTGAACAGAACAGGCTGTATGGCAGGAGGCACTAGGCTTGCAGTAAACCACTTTATGTAAGTAATGTCAAGATAGGTGACATGTATGTTATTGTATATCCAGAAACCTTAAGGCATCTCACCTCTGATACCCCCACATTTTGTAACAGCCTAGGTTATGTATGATGCATCCCTGCTAGACTCAATAATACAGGGCCATATACCACTGTTACATACCCTGGCCTCTGGGTGCATATAGGCACACATGTATTGTGTAGGTGAAGCCCACACATATATGGCCCCAGCCCCACTGTATGTGTGGGGGATACAACAGCAGTGGACTGCTGGCAGGCATGGCAGTGTGGTATATGTATATATGCATATGTATCTCTATCTGTATATGTGTAAACATATACTGCTCTGTATATGTATATATCTGGGTGTGTATATGCATATTTATGTATATATATATATATATATATATATATATATATATATATATATATATATAGACACCCATCTATATATGTCGATATGTACATGTGCAATTATCTATATAGATGCCTAAATAATCATATGTACATATATATTCACTATATGTCCTGAACATGGGGTGTAGCCCTACCTCAGCCCCTATAGTCCCACCTTCTTAGTGCAAGGGGATGTCAGGCATGTATAGCAGGTATATTAGCAGACTATTGCTACTGTAATAGGGATTGTCTTCACAGACATGGTGGGTGTGAGAGGTGACATCTGCTTTTCACATGTGCACCACTGGCTACTGATAAACATCCTAAGGACATCATAGTATAGTACCGCTGCAAGCACGTAATGCTCCTATAGACTACAGCAGAGATATTGGCCAACAGATGTGGACATTCTGACACACTCTGTAAGTCCAGAGGTATACACAGAACCCCTTAGTGCAGAACATGTCGACCAAGCCTGACAATATGGATGTTAACAGCCATGTAGGTGGGTATAACACATAATGACTGGTATACATTCGCCCCACATAGGTTATGCATTCACACACCCCTGTCTGTCCTGACAAATAAAAACTGCTGCTACAGAGGTGCCATAGCCACATACTACCCACTAGATATTGACATACATCTGTACAGCATCCCACCACTCTGTCTGACATACATGACGGTTAAGGGAGGCCTGGCAGCAGTACATCTGGCAAGTATCTGGAAATGACACCTCACTGGGTAAGTACACTAAGCTGCTAGGCATGTAACAAAGCACTGTGCAGGCTACAGGCAGACTGGCTCCACACTGGCCTACATCTCCTATGGGGAATGCACATATACCTGCATATATAGCAGGCTCTACAGGCATGTCACAGCATAGGGTAAGATACACCTGTGTGAAAGTGCATAACCACAACCAATGTGAACACAGCCACAGCCACATATGGTAAGCTAGCATAATATTACAGTATATGGACTATCTGTTCAACATCATCCTCATATGTGCCACTCACACACTAACCCTACATATACTGGGCCACTACACAGTGTGGTCTGATGCCCGTCTGTGTGTGTGTATGGCCCTACAAACATGTAAGCCAATACGGTAACATACAGTGGAGCAGCATGTAACATCAGATAGGAAGGGACCTAGGACGATGACATCTACCACAGTCTGTAGACACACCAAGGTACATATTAACAATACACACACTGTCAACATTCACCATAATTACACAGACCTCAGTACTGTACAAACAATCACAGAATGTCCAGGTTATGTCATCAAATATAACCTCTACTGTACATAACATGGCTGATATCTTATTGGCTTGTTATCAGATATGATGACACTAATTATGGTGTATAGCACATAGGCACCTCTTAATGCATGACATATGTACAAATGTTGACTGAGTTGTGCCTGGAAGCACATACACAGGACCAATATTGACATTTTGCTGTGATAACATCATACATTTACTGTTGTAACAGGGTTTGTTGCAACATATGTCCTATGAGGGATATGAAGTCAGTAACTGTCATGGCTTTCATCATCTACAGACTGCAGTCCTCACACTACCTTCTGCAGTTCACATATATATGCTCTGTGGGTAACACATGAAAACAAAGGCTGCACACACTGCCCAGTCTGCAGATGACCCTACAGATGGGGAGTCCTCATAAACATAGAAATGACATGGCAGGTATTAATACATGTAGGACAGCCATATCCGCACACACCCTGTTAAACCAACCTTACTCCAAATGCAGTATAGCAGCACTTATAGTCTGTAGTCAGGTCAGGCACATCCCCCTCCTGTGTGTTGGCCTGTTTCCACAGTGTATGTTGTCAGAGGTAAATCCCCAATCCATCTGAGATGCTGTTTGCCAAACAACAGATCGAGTTCCTGCTCACAGTGAATGAAAAGGCCCAACACCAACATGATGTTCCTAGATATTTGTGTGTGTTTCCATGCAATTGGCTAAGGGAATGTTACCACAGCTATTCCACATGCAATCAGCTAGGGGGGATGGCTGCAATTCATGCAGAGGCCATCAGCTGATCATGAGCATTACCTAAAATACACATGCTGCTGCCTAAACAAAGCAGGTGTAGGTCTCCACATCCACCAGTGAGGGAGTGAGAGAGTCAGACAGAGGCAAAGACAAGTAAGGGAGGGGTGGGAGAGTAAAACTTAGGCATGTTTGTGTCACATGCCTACCAGCACAGGGTATCAACCCCCTGATGATTATGTAGTGCTATCACAGTTCTATGCAGTTATTGGATGCGCCACATAGGTTACCTGTTGCGGAGCCCTCAGAACATATATGTGATGGTGAGTGACATCTGCAACAGCTATACGGTAGGTGAAGTACACGTGCCTGTCCGCATGAACAGGTGCCAGTGTCAACACAGCCACATTCTCACAGGGATGCACACACAATGACACACTTGGCAGGGCCAGGATTATAACTCATCACTAGTGAGATTGCCACAACACATTACTGTGCAGGTATCACATGCACCACACGGGCCATACGGAGGTTATAAGGGCAAAGGGAATGGGGAGGTGTCTGACATCAGACAGCATGCTTCAGTATGCCAATGGGGGCTGTGGTGGGTGTGGATGTGATCATACATATCATACAACACACACACAAACACACAGGGTGCCAGTTCTGACATGCATGGGTGCATTTCTGCATGGGTATGTGGTGGTCAACTGTGCCAGATGGCTATACAAGTCTAGGTGATGGGTATACCTTGGCATCAGGCCACATGACAATGGCCTGCATTGTGGCTAAGGGCTGTAGTTTCTGCATTTGCTCACACAGGTGGGTATTGTAAACACCATCCAGTCACCTGGGTGACTATTGTGTGTGACCAATGCTGTGCATCACTTTCTTGTTCCTCAGTCCATGACATGGATGGTGTCTGGGATGTGCACACCTCCCACATGCATGTACAGTGACATGTGGAACTGTACCTGGGGTGTCTGGCCCATGTTGTGTACACAGATTATCATCAGATGTGCCAGTCTTGGCCACCTGTGGTGGGAACTGGTAATGGACAGGAGGTTTACCCTGCAACTACATTGATAGCATGCTAACAGCATTCCCTGGTGTCAGTGACATCTGTCCATACAGGGCATGTTTTCAGGCATTGTATGTCCTTTGTGGGTCACATGTGATTGCACCACAGGTGTTGCAGGTGTCCAGTGGGGAACATGGGAAAGGTGTACTGTTTGCACCTATTGGACAGATGGACAGGGTGCCATGCCCTCTGTAGCCCACTGCAATCACTCCATAGTTACTATCAGTGGCCAGTATGCAGTGTACTACCCACATATTGGCTGTTGCCTAGGCATGTTTGTGTGTGTCTGAATGTATGACACATGGGTTGAGAGTGTACTCTGGGTAATACTGGGGTTGCTAACTGTGATTGCCTGGCCTTGATGTCACACATATGGGTATGGATTCACACCCCATCCTCTCAGCTATTTCAGATCTGTTATCCCTGTACGGTGGACATTGTGATATTTAATATGGCCACCTTATAAGAAATTTGCAAAACCCACTCCACATTGGGCCCAGGTATCACACACTCACACCCACCTCCACACAGGATACAAGTTATAAACACACACACACACACACACACACACACACACACACACACACACACACCTGTCATCGCAGTTATAGTACGCACCACAGAGATTACTGAAGTACTCCTTCATCAAAGGTGTATATCATATTGGATGACATCAGGAGGATTGCCAAAGTAGGACATTCAAATTGTAGTGAGTGTGGTTAGGCTAAAATGCATTTCTCCCTACCCAGATAGTGACACACAGGGAAGACACTGTCTACCATTAGGATCCACTTCTCACCCCCTCAAAGACCCTTTTCCAGGAATCAGCAAGGGATGAAGAAGATGCAGTTCCGGGAGTCTCAGGCATTTTCCTGGGATGCTTAGGACTCCTCTTTCCCCAGAGACAGAGGGGGGTTACTATAGATCCCACCCTAGAGGCAGGGGGTCCAAGGAATTTTGGGTCCTGAGAACCCTTCTCAGAGAAACCTGGGCAGCAGCCCTGAAGGGTTGCCCAACTGCTCATCTATGGAGGCATTCAGGGGTCATCTGTCACTTCACCCAACAGGATGGGAGTCCGTTACAACAGATTGTTCGGTGTTGTGAATCATATCCAGAGGATATTTCATTCCGTTCAAGGAACTGCCCTATCCGAAGAAGTACCTTCCAGACATTCCACCCACACAAAGGGAGGAAGCAACCCTAGTAATTGGAAAGCTGCTGAAGAAATGAGTCATCCAGCTGTCCCACTAGACCAGTCCTGATCCGGCATTTATTCCAGGTTCTTTTTGGTGCCAAAGAAAATGGGGGACCACAGACCCATATTGGATCTGTCCACACTGAACCTGTCAGTAACCAAGGCAAAAGTCTGGATGGCCACACTTCAGTCCATCCTGCCCTTTCTACAGGCCAAAGATTGGATGCGCTCGATCGACCTCCAGGATACATACTATCACATGAAGATAGACACGCCCTACCGGAGAGTTTCCCTGCTTCTGGCTGGGACCAGTCATTATCATTTCAAAGCCCTTCCCTTTGGTATCACCAAAGCCCCCAGGGTGTTCACCAAGGTGATGGCAGTTGTAATGGCTCACCTGAGGTTCAGGGTATTCGGGTCTTCCTTTATCTGGACACTTGGCTCTTTACTGCCCTTTCAAAGCATCTACTCTGCCAAGCCAGGATCTGGACGATTGGCTCTTTACTGCCCCTTCAAAGCATCTACTCTGCCAAGCCAGGAATTACTTCTCACCATCAATCTGAACAAGTATTCATTGGCCCTTGTCCAGATTCTAGACTTTATTGGGGCTCAGTTGGACACTATTCAAATGAAAGTTTTTCTCACTTCAGACAGGATACACAATCTAAGATTACATGTGTTACACATTCTTCATACCCAAATCCCAACAGCCAAAGCAGTCCTAAGGGCATTGGGTTCCATGGTGGCCATGATCAATCTTCTGCCATTCGCTCATCTTCATATCATAGTTCTTCAGTGGACGCTTGCGGTCCAGTGGTCCCTGTTAGATCTTCCTCTGTCCTTTCCTTTGCAGATCTCAAGTATGCAGGGACTCCCTTTGCTGGTGGATTCAGTCCCTGGACCTCCTCAGGGGACGCTCCTTTCATCCTGCCTTTCCCAAAAACATGGTGACCATGGACAACTCCCAGCTAGGGTGGGGGGGGGGCACTGCTCTGGAAGGACAGTTCAAGGCACATGGTCCCCTTCTGAGACCAGCTTGCATATCAATGTACTAGAGATGAGGGCAGTCCTTCTTGTGTTCCAGGCCCTTCATGCTCATCTTCCTCTAGGGCTGATTGCAATTCAGACAGACAATATGTCAGTGTTGTGGTATATCAGCAAACAAGGGGAACCAGATCTTATCCCCTCTGTTGAGAAGCCATGAGAGTATGGGAATGGGTGATCTCTACTGGCCACTTTCTGGTGACAATGCACATACCGGGTGGTCCAACATTCTAATGGACAGGTTCAGCAGATCAATCCTGATGCCTTACGAGTGGTCTCTGAACCCTTCAGTAGAGAAACAGATCATTCAAAGGTGGGGTTGTCCTTGCTGCGATCTCTTCGCATCTCCTTCCAATGCGAAATGCAGTGAGTTTTTCACTCTGTACTCCCCACAGGGAGAAGCCCCCAGAGATGCACTGGTACATGCATGGCCTCCCGATCTCCTCTGTGGTTAACCTCCACTTCCTCTTATGTTGAAGTTTCTTCAGAAAGCCCGAAGGCTGGGGAGCACTGTGATCCTCATTGCCCCATTCTGGCATCACCAAGTTTCAATCCCCTTACTGTGATCTCATCTGCTACTTCCGCCATGGGTGTTGGATCCAGTTTTGGATCTTCTTTCTCATCCCTCAGGGATTCCTCACCCAGACCTGGACAGTCTAAAGCTCATGGCTTGGCTGCTCCAGTTCCCATGATCATTAGGACTCCAGGATTGTCATCCCCTGTTAAATTGATTTTGGTAGCGGCTCATAAATCTTCCACTAGGAAGGTGTATCTTAGTAAATGGAAACGTTTCTCTATATGGGCCACTGAGAGGGCCTGGGATCATTTTTCTGCACCTCTTTTGGCAGTCTTAGATTTTTTGGTGAGTATTTTTCATCACGGTGCAGGTTCATCTACAGTTAAGCCACAAAACGATGGGCTAGGCTCATAAATGCCCTCGGGCAGATAGCCTAGTATGAACCTATGAACCTATAAAGTCCAGCTAGCAGCTATTTCTAATTTTCACATGGGGGTGAACATGCCTTCCTTGGTGTCTTCCAAACTTTATAAGACTTTCCTTTGGAGTGAACATGTCTTCCTTGGTGTTTTACAAACTTTATAAGAATTTCCTTAAGGGTGCCTTCCTTCTTAGACCTCTGGTTAAGGACCCTACGCCTCTCTTACTTTAGTGTTACAGGCATTAGCCTCCGCACCTTTTGAACCTGCAGCTTCAGCTGATTTGCAAATTTGTGACTTGGAAAACTGCCTTCTTGGTTGCCATTACATCAGCCAGAAGAGTATCAGAGCTCCAGGCTCTCTCTATCAAAAATGCCTTACATGATTTTTCACAAAGACAGGGTGCCATTGTGCACTAATCCATCTTTCCTTCCTAAGGTAGCCTGAGAAGCCAATATTAGTCAAACTATCAATTTGCCAGTTTTTTTCCCTATCATTCAAAACAAAGGGGTAAACAAGTTGCACTTGCTAGATCTTCATAGACATTTGCATCCGTTGAGACACAGGGCCCTTGAGGGTTTTTTTTTTGTTGTTGCGGCACACGCTTGTGATAAGGTTCTGTTGGGTTGGGTGTTTGGAACTATTTAGGCAGCAAACTCGATCTGAAGGGAGACAGGTGGTATTATGGGTAAGGGGAGGAGCTTGGAGCTCGGATCAATAGTTGGAAAATGTGGCCGTGTTGAAGACAAATGATGTACAACTACTCAGATGGAACACTATGGTGAGTGCTTAACTTCTTTTTTTTCTACGCTGAATCTAAAAATCAGGGAGAAAAAATTCTTTATACTCTGAATATGCAAAATCAACAAAGATATTATATTGACAGAAGTAAGTCCTGTAGAACAGCTGAACAGCTGTTTATAGCCTATGATGGCACAAAGAAATGGCAGCCTTAGTCAAAAAAGACTATTTACAGATAGTTGTCCCTTGGTATTGCTTTTTGTTATTCCCACCATGGTAAATCACTTCCAGGCTGGATTAAGGCATATTCTAATTAAGCCTTTTCTTCCTTTATGGCTTACTGGAAAGAGGTGGACTCTAGAGGCATATTAGTGACAACTACTTGTTCTTCTGTTCATACAAAGAATTACAAACTGGATTAATTCTCTAGGTGAAGAATGGGATTTACTAAGAACATTCTCCTGGGGCTCCTGGATTCTAGTCATTACTCATCCCAGGTTGGATATGGTGTGTTACTGTATCAGTGCAGCTAAGGCTACTGCAGCAGAGAGAATGATTAACAAGGTACACTTCAGTATGTTGGGCATCCATAACAGTAGATGCTCAAAGTAATCACTGGTGCGGTAGACAACCTCTCCATCCTTAGTGTATTTTTTTCTGTATATAGTTATGTTTTTCATTAAAGTTAAGTGCTCCTAACTTTTATTGTTTTTTGCAGGAAATTAAGTTCTCTCCCTTTTGTAAGGATAGAGGGTGTCCATGCAGGTCTATATTAAAAGCCCAAAACGACAAAAGCTCGAGTCTATGTACATCGACACATAAAGGTTGATGTACATAAACAGCAAAACAATAAAACAGTGAAATTTGAAATGCCGAATGCATTTCCTGGTCAGCAGCATGATGGTGGGGATAAGGAAATATATCCTTTTCCCCACTGTAGTGTGGTCTCGGAGTTGGTATATTTAGGTAGGGGGGTGTGGGGTGAAGTCCCCCACATGGGGGGTGCAGGGGTGCTTACCCCCCTACAAAAGCATGTTAATTTAATTATTTAGTGCTATTTTTTACTTACCTATGTGGCGCATGCTGATGACGGAACTCGTTCGGATTTCGCTGTTTTCGTGTTTTGCTGTTTATGTACATCGACCTTTATTTGTCGATGTACATAGACTCGAGCTTTTGTCATTTTGTGCTGCTGTTTTCTCCCTTTGCAGTTCATGCCACAGCAGCCTGGGCACACTTCTGGAGGGGGAGCAGAAACTTTTGAAGACTGGATATCTGTAATATAATTTGCAGGATATAACCCATATAGTTATAAAGATTATTGCAGCAGTGATTTTGTAAAGCAGCTACTGATAGGGTAAACACATCTTACACACATGTATTTTGTTTTCATCACTAAGATTTTTTACAATGCTATGTATAATGTTAACAACAGTGCTTATTGAACAGTTGCTGCCAGTCTTCTATTACTATGAGTGTATTTTTTATACTTTTTATACTGTGTATTTTTATTTGGTTTCTTCCATCTGACCTGTTTTTTTGCAGGTTATCTTCATCCTCCCCAATGTTAGGTCTGTGGGCATGGTATTAATATTGGCCTACCATGAGACCTTAGTACTCTGAATGTTGTTAGTCACGTGCTTTATTCCATGATTCATGAGTACATCTGTATGTTTGCATTTAGTGCAATGTACTCTTTCAAATCACTCACTTTTACCTTTGTATTATACCTACACAATTTATTTTTCTGCCATTCCATATAATGTTTGCAAATCAGTTATGTGTCTTGCATAATTTAAAGATTATAGGATATGCTTCTTTTTTAATTTATTTTTTCTTTTTCAGATTATCTAACCTCTGAGGGTACCCTGTCTCATTCAAGCAGCCCAGAAGCCACAACCGAAGGTATTTTCAGTTTTTGTCTCTGCTTTTTTTTTCTTTTCTTTTCTGTTTGTTTTGAGAACTCATTAAGGGCTCTGCTTATCCTCTTTTATAGGTTCATAGGTTGAGGTTCATAGGTTGGTACTAGGCTATCGGCCCTAGGACCTATACAAGCATAGCCATAACAATTCCCTGGATATTTCTTCCCGCAATATTTACTTCCCTGGACTCCTGTCTAGCAGGGCGAATTACGTGATCCCCGGGGTGAATTTCCTATCTCCCATCCAATCGTCAAGGTTCCTTTTGAAGAGCATCTGCTTGACATGTATGTGCAGTCTATTCCAGAGTATGGGGAGTCTCTGGGTCAGAAACCTATCCCTCCAGCATGTTTTGTTTATTGTGATGACAAGGTTTGGATCCCTGGAGCATGTGGCTCTGAGGGATTGGGATTTCTTTAAGTGAGCATGTCCAACAGCTCAGGGTTTGAAATGGCCTTGTATGTTAAGCAGAGATCGCCTATGAGTAGATGATATGCCACAGAATATAGCTGGAGTTTTTTTTACACGGTCAGTACAGGGCATCTGTTTTAGGCCTGTGATTCTTTTAGTGAGGTATTTCTGCAGCTTTTTCCAGCTGTTGCAGATGTCTTATGAGGTACATACCAAATGGGGCGTTGTACTCTATAATGGGTCTAATGAGGGATTAGTACAATGGGACAATGACCTCCTTTTTTCTGGATGAAAAGCCCTTAGTTATGAGGTGTGCCACATAGAAGGATTTCCTGACTGTTGTGGTGATGTGGTTATTGAAGGTGAGACCACTGTCCACCTGTGTCCCTAAGTCTCTCATCACACTTTCGGTGTTTAGTGTATTGCCACCTATGTGGTAATTCATGGGTAAATGTTTTTTCCAAAAGGGGATAACTATACATTTCTTGGCATTAAGTTTGAGCCCATGGCTCTGGCATCAAACATCTGTTTCTGTAAGGCCCTTTTGTAGAATATCCACATCATTTGGAGATTAAATAATGGCTCCCAGTTTGCAGTCATCTGTGAACTTTGTCAGCCAGAGTCCATTAGTGTTGGCCTGTACTTCAGAGAAGTAGATGCCAAACAAGAGCGGTCCCAGGACTGAACCCTGAGGTACTCCACTTGTCACTTGTTTGGAGTTGGATTTTTAGTCATCTACTTTTACAGTCTTGGTTCTATCAGTAAGCCAGGTGGCAACCCATCGAGTGCTGTAGGGATTTATACCCAGCTTAATAAGTTTATATATGATTCCTGAGTAGGGGATGGTGTCGAAGGCCTTGGCGAGGTCCAGATAGGCTGTGTGGACCACCTTACCCTCATCCACAACTCTGGCGACTGATTTGAAGAAGTCATTCAGGTTCAGGAGACAAGATCAGCCCTTCACGAACCCAAACTGGGTGGGGTCCAGTGTTTGAAGGTTTCTAATGTCTTTGTTTATAAGTTCCATGATAATGCCTTCCATGCCTTTGCAGATCAGGCTCATCAGACTGATGGGATGGTAGTTACCAGGATCCAAGGTGGATCCTCCCATGTGGAGTGGGATAACTGTAGCTGTGCGTCACTCAGTGGGCATGAAGCCTGAGGTGAGGCTATGATTAAACGTGACACTTAGGTGAGGTGCCAGTTCATTTTGTAGTTCATGTAGTACACAGCCCAGGATGTCATCAGGTCCCATGGATGCTGTATTCTTAACTTTGGAGAGTGCGGTTTCTACCTGTGTGACCATGATTACTGGAATTTGGCAATCTTTTGGTATTGAGATGGGCCTTTTAGGGGGTGAAGTTTTCACTAAATCAATCTGCCAGGATACTGGCAATATCCTTGGGATCAGCATATTTAATGCCATTCTGTTGTAGCTCAGAACATATCTGAGCATTGCCATTTAGATTCTTGACATAACTATAGAATGCCTTGTGGTTGTCTTTGGAATTTTTGGCAATTTTATTTTCGTAACTAACTTTGGAGGATTTTATGAGGGATCTCAGCTTCTTACTGAGGTTGGTAAGGGAGTTTTTGCATCCTGGGATTTTCCTCTTTTCTGCAACAGTTTCTTTCTTCTGTTGTAAAGTTTGTTTATGGCAGAGGACCACCAGATTGGCTTCCTTTTTTTGGAGGACAGCGGCTTGGTTCTATTTGGGATGGCACGATTTATGCACAAGTGGATGTGCTCGTACAGTGCCTTAGTGTAGGATTCAGCAGTTGAAGTTTCCGCTCCCATCTGCATGGGTGTCATGAAGTTTGTCACTTCTGACTTGAGTAGCATGAAGTTGGCTTTGGAGAAGTTTTTTACGGAGATTTCATTAATGGGGAGTGGGGGTGGGATGTAGATGTCAAGGGTGATTTGCTTATGGTCAAACCTAACCAATGAGGGGGTGACCACTGGTGTGGAGGATCTATCTCCCATGTTGGTAATGGCCAGGTCTAGGATATTAGAGCCCCTGGTGGGACAATGGATTAGTTGATCCAGGGTGTTGGAATTTATGAATTCCAAGAACCTTTGGGAAAAGGTGCTGGTACCCGAGTAGTTTTCCCAGTTAATGGCAGGGTAGTTGAAATCACCCAGCATTAGGGTGTTTGGTTGTGGCTTAATATTGTCCAGTATGTTTAGAAAGGTGTAGTGAGAATCTTGGGGCATGGTAGAGGATCTGCAGCAAGCTACAGTTTGTACTGCAGTCTTACCTAGTGGTAGTTGCACCTGGAGAATTTCAGATGCATTGTTTTGGGCAACTAGCCTGGAGGTATGAATATCCTTGGTGAATATGGACACTCCTCCACCTTTAGTGTTTCGGTCTTGGTTTGGTGGCCAAAAAGTGTGGTAAGAGTTGTAGCCTGGTATTACAGGGGTGCTCTCTGGAGCCTTGAACCAGGTCTCAGTTACTGCACAGATATCAATCTTCTCCATTTTTAGAAGTGCCTTGAGAGAGTGCATTTTGAGGTTTAGACTTCTAGCATTGAGTATCATTACCTTCAGATTTTGGATGCTTGTATCTGTTACATTGGTGGTTTTGTCCTTTGAACCTTGCCTAAAAAAGGCACTATAGGGGTGGCGAGAGCTTTAGCCAGTAGCCTGATTCCCAGGGGTGACAGGTGCAGACCATCTCTGGCAAAGCATCGTGCTTTGTCGATCATGTCGTCCCAGGTAGACAGATACTGGATCCCCTTTGAATGACACCAGAAGCTTAGCCAATTGTTGAAGTCAATCATTTTGTCCTTATACTGTGGTATCATTCTGGGCGAAGGCAGGATGCTACTCAGGGCCAGGGTCATACCTGCCTGGGCCACATGACCTGAGAGCTCTTCCATGTCTCTTTTCATGTAGTCCAGGGAGGTACATCTCAAGCCATGCACTCCAACATGGACAATGACAGAGTCAAATTTGTACTAGTTGTGGAGTAGCTTGAGTGCGTGTGTTATGTGGTGGATCCTGGCACTCGACAGGCTGCTGACTGTAATTTTCTCCTTGTTCAACCTGGTGAGTGGGACATCAGTATGCCTGACTATAGAGTCACCTATGACTAAAGTGTTGGGTACATTGTCTTGCCTTAGGGGCTGTTGGGTGGCACACTGGTGTTGTAAGCTATGTGTCACTTTGGTTGTGACTGGTGTTTATTTGCGTTTCAGATTCGGAGGTCCTTGTTGCTTGGGCAGGTTAATGTTAAGGCCCTCAGCATATGTGGATTTAGTGTTGCTATGTGTGCATGTTGATGGTGTGGGTTTTGAAGTGCTATGTGTTGCTTGAGGTGTAGTGCAGGTATTAACCTTCTCCTCTTGACTGTCTAGCACAATCTTGGCTGGAGAGAGCTTTGCTTCCAGTTTGGCTATATAAGTGCATATCTGACAGGTTGTAGTGTTGTGTAGTAAGGGGAGAGGCTGTCTGTGTACATGAGGCAGTTGCTGCATTGTCCCAGTATGCCCAGATTCACCAGGTGGACAGGAGAAATCACTGGAAGCTGACCCTTGGACATGCCTGTTTAGGTGCTTTTTTGTAAAGTACAAGAGCTGTTTTCCTTTACCTTTGCAAGGTACTTTGCAAATATAGGCTGTTTGGTGGCTATGATTAATTTCTCCTCATTAACAAGGAAAGTTGAGTGCTTGTATCAGTTTAAGGCTTTCTAGTGCTTTCCTGCAGGTTCTAGAGCAAGTGCTAGTCACAGTGGTTCAGATTTTAGTGCTACTACTGAGAAACCAGTTAGTTCTAAGGGAGAATTTGAACAGTAGAGTTTCTGGCACCTGGAATAGTTTAACCGTAGCCCGGCGGTGCTGCACGATGCAAAAAATGTGCAAACACACGCGCTTTTAAGCCAGAATGTTGAATGGGATAGAAATCAGCCCAAAATGGCTAAAATTACAATTTCAGAGCTGGGAACCACTCCACTAGTGTCAGACAGGCAGTACAATGCTCACCACTCCCACTGGTAAGCAGTAGGACTTCCCTCTACCACAGCAAGGTCTGGATAGCTGTGAATGCAGAAAATAAAGTCCTGAAACCAGCAAAGCCTGGGATCTGGACTATACTAGCTAGGAAATGCGGGAAATGAGCAAACAAGATATATATATATATATATATATATATATATATATATATATATATATATATATATATATATATGTATATATATATATATATATATAGATATATATATATATATATATTTTTTTTTTTTTAATGTTAAAACAGGCCTAACAATGCAATAACACACTAAATAAACACAGAAAAGACTAGCACACGAGTGTGTAGCCCTAAAAAGTAAATACAATTAGAACTCTACAAAATTAACAATTTAAAACTTTTTAAATGAAGCAAGGCAAGTGCACAACTGAAAAACAATTTAAGAGGCAGTAATACAGTAGAATAAGTAGCTAGTCTACCTATACAGAAAAGTCTATATGTACAGAAAAGCAGCTAAAACACACTAAAACAATTCAGATGCAGTGCAACCTAGAACACTTGAGTTGTAGCAATATTAAGGCAAATACAGTTTTTATAAATGCACTAAAATATACTCTATATTTCCAAAATGTTTTCAGAGAAAAGAGAAACAGAAAGAAATAAGTTAAGTGTTTTGGCCTTCTCAGATATTCTCTCTGTATTAGGTAGAATGAGCTCAGCTAATGACACTAGACTGGGAGGAGTGTCCAAGACCAAATTTAGAGTAGGGACGGGCAACTGCAAGGCTAGCAGGTGTAAAGACAAGATGCCAATAGGGAGGGTGGGAGAACACTACAGAAATGTTTATCACAAGTGAGCCAATAGCTATGAAATACAGTACACGTATGCAGTATACAATAAAATTGCTATAAATATCTAGAATAAGCAATAACTACTACAAATAAGCAAAATAAACAGGCTACTTATTGCTATATATCACAGATCAGCTGCTCCTCCTCAAATAGCTCTGTGTGTCCCTCGTGTTAGGGGTTGAAGGCTGGTCCAGTCATTTAGATGTTTACTTAACAGACACAACCTATAGGGTTGGATTCTCACCCTTAAGGGGAATTAACTAGGCTTAAAATGACCCACAAGATCAGCTAGCCCAGTACCTCCATAAGAACTTAAGATACTGCAGCATAAATCTCTTATCAGATTACAATGTTTATCAAACAACCTGTATGTTCTCATACACAGCAGTTTTGCCTAAAGCAGTCCCATGTATCTAACTGTACACATTGTTCATCAGAATACTTGGCATGCCACCTTATAAGTTCACAGGTAAGTACTAGGCTAGCTGTTTTGTGGACCAGTTTATGTCTAGCCAGCTTCCCTTGCTAAGAATCAAACCATGTATCTCTTGCCTGTGTGGTAAACACCTTAACATATGCCCTCAGGTTGCTCTAGCTTGAGATGCAAATGAAGAAAACAGTAGCCTCGGATGCCTCTTTTCCTGGAAATTGGGACTGGTATCATATGTAAAAGTGTATTTGTATGCAGTGCTTGTGAACTCATTAGTGACCACTTAGCTTCTGACCAGCACCTTACATTTGCATTTACCATTGAACACATCTCTCTCTGTCTCAGCAGGAACGTGGAAACACTTACTGGTCCTTTGGTTCCTTCTTCTGCTGCAACTAAGAAAGAGAAGACGAGTAAGGAGCCCTGCTGATACCACAGGGCCAGTCAGGGTCTCATCTACTAGGGGGTGATTCTGTTGTGGCCATGATTTATTCCTCAGACAACTAATTGTTTTACTCTTATGGGAGAATCACTTTCTTCAGGCTTTTGAGTGTCACCAGCAAGTTCTTTCTTGGGGTCAAGGTAAGAGACCTGTTTTCCAGGCAGAAGTTTTATCCTTAAGTCAGTCTCCATCTAGGTATATCTCTGGGACAAAGAAGCAAAACAATTAGGCATAATTCTGAAAACAATATTGGTGCAGGCTAGGATGAACTAAAGACTTTTGCTAAGGGTTTATTAAAGGCTTTGAATACAATGCACCAGCATGATGACTTGACTTAAAATTTAGTGGTAGAACCAATGAGGAACAGGACAGTCCCTCATGAATGGAAATTAAATGGGAGGACTTATAGAATTTACTCCACTTATGTGGAATACCTCAAATAAATATGTTTCCCTCCTTTTAATACAGACAGCAAAACCATTTTTTGCACCACTGCTCCTTGCAGGTTGGCCTGGAAAACAGTTGCTTTTTCATTCCCTCAGATGAGAATGTTACTGTACATATTTCCACCATTTCCACTAATATCCATCATCATCCTGAAGTTTTAGAAGGTCTCTGTAAAGATCATTGTGGTGACTCCCTTCTGACCCAGGCAGGAGTGATTCTCCCTTCTTATGGAATTTGTCAAGAGCCATTACCAAAAGCTTCATCACAAATTGGATGTACTCACATAAGACAAGGGGAGTTTAATACTCCATAGTCTGATGCAATGTCACCTGACTACCTGGATGCTTCACACCTGGCTGTTATGAATCTGCAGTAGGTACTAAATAATACAAGAAAGTCTGCTACTAGGAAACCTTATATTGTTACACAGAAAGGATTTACTAGTTAGTGCCACACTAATAACTAGGGCTCATTTGGGGATTCTGTACTACTAGTTCTTTAATATTTGTGTAAGTTACTCTCCTCTGACCATTCTTATTCCTCTATGAATGTATATTTGTCAGCTATTTCAGCATGTCTGCCCAAGGATCTTCCTTCTCTGACTTTGGTCAAGCATTCTTTAAAGTGATTTTGCACATAAAACCACTTAGGAAGTAGTTGGCTCCCTATTTGGTATCTTAATTTTTTGTTGGAAAACTGAACTTTGCCTGCTTTAGAACCAGCTCATGAGGCTGAGTTACTGTTCATATCTGAGAAGACAATCTTTCTTATTGCTCTGACATCTGCAAAATAAATATCCGAGTATCAAGCTGTTATGGTTGGTTTTCATTACAGACAGTTTCTTTAACAAAAAAATCTCTCATTCATGCCAAAAGATTTTTCAGAATTTTATTTAAATCAAGCCATTCATCTCCAGGTTTTCTAACCTGAAGCTAAAAATCACAAGCAAAGGAAGGTTCATACTCTGGATGTGCACAGGCATTTCAGATATTATCTTGACAGAAGTAAGTCTTCTAGAACAGCTGGACAGCTGTTTATCTCCTCTGCTGTAGCAAATAAAGGACAACCTGTGTCAAAAAAGACTGTTTACATACGGTTGTCCCTTGCTATTGTTTTTTTGTTATTCCCATCATGGTAAATCACTTCCAGGCAGGATTAAGGCACATTCTACTAGCGCTGTTTATTCTTTAATGGAATATTTGGAATATGTGGACTCCTGAACCATTCTAGAGATGACTACTTCATTATTATATCATACATTTACAAAGTATTACAAACTAGATTCATTCTCTAGGTCAAGAATCGGCATTGCTAGAACCATTCTCCACAGGCTCCTGGATCCTAATCATTCCTTATACCAGGCTTTGTAAGGTATGGTACTCTGTCCATACAAGTAAGGCTGCTGCAGTTCCATGAACAATTATTCCAGTACAGTTGAATAAGTTGCATTTATCATAACAGTAGATGTTCAAAGTAGTAACTGGTACAGTAGCCACACCTTCCTTCAATGTCATATTCATCTGCACATATTTATGTGTTTCATTAAAGTTATATGTTCCTAACTTTTATTGTTTTATGCAGGACATTAATTTCTCTCCCTTTTGTATCGTTATAGGGTGCCCATGGTGCTGTTTTCTCCCTTTGCAACTCATGCCACAGCAGTCTGGGCACACGTCTGGTAGGGGGAGCAGAAACTTTGGAAGACTGGACATCTGTAATATAATTTGCTGGATATAACCCATATAGATATAAAGGTTATTGCAGCAGTGATTTCTGAAGCAATTACTGATATGGTTAGCACATCTTACACAAATATACTTTTTTATCAGCATTATTTTTTACACGGCTATGTGTCATGTTAACAAGTGCACTTATAGAACAGATGCTGGCAGTCTTCGTGTACTTTGCGGTGTGCCTACAAGTATATTTTCTTTTGGTTTCAGTTTCTTACCTCACAATAGGTTCTTAACAGTTTACTTTCATCCTCCCCACTGTTGGGTCCCTGGTGCACGGTATTACCATTAGCATGACACAAAACCTTAACGCTCTGCATGTCACTTTATTCCATGATTCATAAGTATGTATGTTGGTATTTAGTGCACTGTACTGTCTGTAAATCACACACTTTAACACTTGTGTATTATGCCTGCAAAATTTTCTTTTGTGCAATTGCATATAAAGTTTGTAAATCCAGCTGTGTGTCTTGCTCCAGTTTAAACATGATAGGATGTGTTTCTTCTTTTAATTTTTTTTTTTCTGTTTTAGAGTATTTAACCTTTGAGAGTATCCATTCAGCTTCAAGAAGACCAGAAGTAACAACCACAGGTATGGATGTTTTTGCTTCTTATCTTTCCTTTCCTTTTTTCTTTTTTTTTTCCTCAATTTCTTCTGTCATCTCTTCTGTGGTCCTCTCTTTAGGGGGCTGATGGGTAAATTAATGGTTATGGTGTTTACCTTATAGACACAAGGTACAGGGTTTGATTCTCACCCTTAAGAGAAATTAGCTAGGTGCAAAATGGCTTACAAGAGCAGCTAACGTATTATTTGTCAAGGAACATGTGATTCTACAGAATAAATCTATCAGATTGCAAGGTTTATCAAACAACCTGTATGTACACAAACTTAGCAGTTTTGTGGTGTTGACTAAAACAGTCTTATATATCTGTCTCCATTTTCATTAGAATTCTTGATATGTCACCATATAGGTTCATAGGTAAGTACTAGGCTAGCTGTCCCTGTAAGCCATTTTAAGCCTAGCCAATTTCCCTGGTGCTCGAAATAATTTGGTTAGAGACTGACATTTCCCATCCCATGGTCAACAATTATATACTACCCTTAATGCAAATTACTGGGATTATACCATAGATAATGTGAGAGGACCTGTGCATGGGAAAAAACATTTAGGAGCTGCATTTATCCATTAGTAGTACAGAGTGCAGCCATGGGTTTAATTTTCTGTTTTTCTTACATCGAACTAAGTTATGAGTGACAATGGACAGAGATGAACTCTGCTTTATGTGGATGGTATATCTGTTCCATCGCAGCAGTGAGTTTGACAAAATCTACTTGTCCCTCCAAAGTGTTCTGTTGATGTTTCCGAAGAGGTTTAGATCCATAGACTGAAGATTTCTGATGCCATTTGACTTTCTGACGTGCAGTAAGTCCATCAGTAATGGGTCAGAGGTTGACTTCTATACCAGACACAGGTCACCTCTTAGCAGCTTCTAGGATACTGAGTATAGTAGCTGGGCTTTGAGTGGGTTAATGTCGGAAATGTTGTTTAGGCCTTGTATCTTTTAATAAGATAGTAAGACTTCCAGTTGTTGCCTGTGTCTGCACAGACATATGGTAAAAGGGGCATTATATTCAATGACTGGCCTAATGAGGCTTAGTAAAGGGGGACAATGGAATCCAAAGATCTAGACACAATCCATTTGTTTATAAGCTATACAATATAGAATGACTTTCTTAGAACAATAGACACATGCTGGTCAAAAGTTAAGTCAGTATCCACAATGTTTCCATATTTTGCACAACTGGGTCAACTCTAAGGGGCATATAATTAATGTTGTAGTTTCCTGGGGCAGATGATTTCCCAGAGTTTGCAATATTGCATGTTTTGGCATTTTGTTTTACACCATGATTTTGACAACAGCTATTTTTTGAGACAGCCCTTCCTGCAGGATGGCTAAGTGACTTACGTCATACTTTATATGAGTAGTCACAAAGAAAATCAACTTTAATTTTTTTAAAAAATGATTAACAGGGAAATATTGACTCCATCTGTAACTTGTTGAATGTAACTTCAGATATGTACTGTTTCTATTTCTTCCGAAATAACAAGAAAACAAATGATTTATATGAAATACTCTCTTAGCTTATGTTATTTTAAAGTATTTTTGCGGAACCAGATAATTCTTAATGCTAAAAAGACTAAACTCTTACTTTTTCTCCCCAAAAGTCTAAATAGCCTCAAATCCACCTTTACTATCCACTCTCTAGACAATACACCCATCTTAGTCAAACCCAGTCAAACCTTAGTCGAACCTTAGTCACCAGAGCTGTGGATGAGGGCAAGGTGGTACACACAGCCTATCTTGAGCTTGCCAAGACCTTTGATACCATTCCCCCCTTGGAAATCATTGATAGACTCACTAAACAGCTCACGGATAGAACTTACACTGTGAAGATTGCTGACTCCACATCTGACTACCGACCAGTCATGAGTGGTCCTGGGTCTGTCCTGGGTCCCTTCTGTTCAGTATCTACTTCTCAGAAGTTCAAGCCAACACAAAAGGACTCTGGCTGACCAAGTTTGCAGATGATTGCAAACTGGGAGCCATTATAGAATCCCCAACTGATGTAGACGTCCTACAAAGGGGCTGCACTGATACCAATGACTGGTGCCAGAACCACGTCCTTAAACATAATGCCAAATAATGCATCATTATTCTCTTTGGGAAAAACTCTGCACCCATGAACTACCACATCAGTGGTGTTCCACTTACCTCAGAAGGTATAATAAGAGATCTGGGAACACAGGTTTATAACAACTTCTCCTTTGACAACCATATCACCACTGTGGTTAGAAAATCCTTTTATGTGGCACATCTCATCACAAAGTGTTTCTCATCTAGGAAGAAAGAGGTCATCGCCCCTCTCTACTTGTCCCTCATTAGACCTATTATAGAATACAATGCCCCATTTGGCATGTGCCTCACAAGACACCTGCAACAGCTGGAAAGGCCACAAAAATACCTCACTAAGAGGATTCTAGGCCTTAAACACATGCCCTATACTGACAGACTCAAAAAACTCCAGCTATACTCAGTCTCATATTGCCCACTTATAAGTGATTTCTGCTTAACCTACAAAGCCATGTCTGATCCAGACATGCTACATCTAAAAAAATCCAGTTTCACCATGCCACACGCTCCAGGGACCTCAACCTCATTACCACAATAAACAGGACATGCTGGAGGGATAGGTTCCTAACCCAGAGACTGCCCATGCTCTGGAACAGACTCCCTATACATGTCAAGCAAAGCACCTCACTGGTCCTCTTCAAAAGAAATCTTGATGAGTGGATGGGTGGGATGGGAAATAGAAAATTCACCCCAGGGATCAACTCAGCTGCCATGCTCAATAGGGGCAATGGGAACTAATGTCAGTCGACATGATAACAGGGATTCTTATTGGCTAGGCTTACATATGTTCCACGGCCATTAGCCTAGTACACACCTATGAACCCCACACTAAACTTTTGGGTGTTAATGGATGACCAACTGAAATTCGATTTGCACATCAACAACTGTATTTAAAAAAAAACATCAAAAACTTGGCCTCTTATATAGAAACAAAACATACCTATCCAGCAATACCAAGGTTACCCTCTCTCATACCAACCTCCTACCAAGCCTAATGTCCAGCTCTCAGATCCTCTCTAACCTCCAAACCACACTCCCAACTCAACTAGAAAATACCTATAACAAAGTGGCTAGATTTGCTGCTAATCAAACCTACAGATCCCACCACTTTATCTCTTCAAAACACTTAAACTGTCTGGAACTACCCCACCTGCTTCTCCTCTCACAACTTCAGATTATTTACTCTATCCTTTACCAATCTTCTTTCTCTCCTAGCTTGACTTCTCTTATCTCCTCATACACCCCTTCTAGGTCCCTCCGAAGCTCAGACCAAAACCTACTACTCATCTACAAACCCAAGAGCAAAATTGGTCAAAACCTCTATAGCTATCACCCTACCATCTCCTGGAACAAACTCCCACTGAATATTTGAACTCTTAAACTACCAAAAGTAGTCAAATCAGCTGCCAAAGACTTATTAAAAAGTCACTGGATATGCCACTGTACCCACTCCCCTTAAACTGTCATTCTTTCCTATCTCTGTTTCTCTGTCAGCCCTCTACTCATTTCTGTTCACATTTACAACCATCTTGATTATTGTCTCAGCCTTACTAATATAGCCCCTGCATATCTTCTCTTATTACAACTACCTGGCTGTATCTACAACAATTGCCTTATTCTTTTTTTCTCTCAGTGTTAATATATTTCCAAATGTGATGTAAACTTCAATAACCCTACACATTTTCTGAGTGTACTTTTTTTTCTCTAATTAGAATGTTAGATTTTCATTTTGTATATTTTCTGCTTAAACACTGTTAATATCTTCTTTGTGCAATTTTTTTAAAGTAAATATTGTGGGGCTTTTCTCTCCGGGCCTCTCCTGAAAAAAGGCTATCAGCTCAGCCGGACAAACCCAGTCAACAAATGTAAAATAAATAAAATAAAATAAATAAATAAATACATTTTTGCTAAAATGATCTAGAATATTTTGTTAAACTGAAAATGTATACGTCTGTACAGTTACTTAACTTCCTTGAAGAGGAAACAACTCATTAAGTTCAAATCCCTCATACCACTCTTGTTTGGCATCTACTTTTCCGAAGTACAAGCAAACACGGGAGGGTTATGGCTGACAAAGTTTGCAGATGACTGCAAACTGGGTGCCGTAGTCGAAAACACATCTGACACAGATATCCTTCAGAAGGGTCTCACAGATACGGATAACTGGTGCCAGAGCCACGGCCTAAAGTTAAATGCCAAAAAATGCATAGTCATACCCTTCGGGAAAAACAAGGTTACCCCTAGCTACCATATAGGTGGAAATCCACTGAGCACAGAAGAGGTTATTAGGGACCTGGGGACCCAGGTTGACAGCAGTCTGTCATTCGACACCCATGTTGCAAAAATAGTTAGGAAGACCTTCTACATTGCCCACCTTATCATGAAGGGATTCACATCTAGATCAAGAGAGGTCATAGTCTCCCTATATTCATCACTCATCCGACCAATGATTGAGTACAATGCCCCATTCGGAATGTATCTGACCCGACACTTGCAGCAGCTGGAGAGGCCACAAAAGTTCCTCACCAAGAGGATTATGGGTCTCAAAACTCTGACCTATGCTGCCAGACTGAAAGAACTCCAACTCTATTCAGTCGCTTACCGCTTGCTCAGGGGTGACCTGTGCCTGACATACAAGGCATTATCAAACCCTGACTTGATGTACATGCTTCACCTCAAAAAATCTAGATCCATCAGAGCCACAAGAGCGGGAGACCTAAACCTTGACACGGCCATTAATAGAACGTGCTGGAGGGATAGATTCATTACCCAAAGACTCCCTATGCTGTGGAACAAAATCCCGGTATATGTGAGGCAAAGCACCTCGCTGGCTTTGTTTAAGAGAAATCTTGACCAATGGATGGGAGATCGCAAGTATACCCCAGGGATTACCTCAGTGTCACTGCTCGACAGAGGCACAGCAAAATAATGGGCATAGTTCCCCAAACCTAAGGGGTGGCGTAGGCCACAAAACTATGGGCTAGGCTTGTAAATGCCCTCGGGCAGATAGCCTAGTATGAACCTATGAACCTATGAACCTATGATGAAATCCCTGATCACTGCTTTCCTAACAAGTCACTTCTACTACAGTCGCTATGTACATAGTATAGCTGACTAAATTTGCAAGTAATTGCAAATTAGGAGCTGCCATTGAATCTCACACTGAGACTAATGTTCTGGTGGGGCTGACATACACAAACAACTGGTGTCAGAGCCAAGGACTAAAACTAAATGCCAAGAAATGCATAATAGTTTCCTTCGGGAAGTCCTCCACTCTTTGTACCTATTATATTGACAACACACCCTTTAGAGTTGACCCAGTAGTCAGGGGCTTAGGGACACACACAGATAGTAATCTAGTCTTTGACCATCATGTGTTTACAGTAATGAGGAAATCCTTTTGTGTTGTGCAACTTATAAACAAAGGTATGGCATCTAAATCCAAGACAATCATTCTGTATTTGGCATTCATCAGACCTATCATTGAGTCCAATATCCACTTTGGTATGTACCTAACCAGGCATATCCAACAACTGGAATGTCCACAGAGGTTCCTTACTAAAAAACTGCCTAAATAGATAATTAATTTAAGGTTGAAATGTTATTATTCACCACAAAGGATAAACACATCCAATAACATGTTTAGAGAAATCCATTAATGTGATGCAAACTGTAAGGAAAAGAATTTATTGTGGAATAAAACTATTATCGATTTATGGGTTTAGCAAGGATCTGTGTATTATAATGCAGAGAAACTATAACAACAATAAAAAATGACCACAATCAGAACAATCTGAAATCTGATCTTGTTTTCTTTAAGATAAGTGTGGTAGGCTGCAGTTGGAAGGTAGCTTTCTTACATTTTACGTTTATTCAAAATACACAGCAGCACTCTTTCTAGTTTAAAAACCAAACAACTAAAATAATTACATGCAATTCAGTGCAGTAATACAGTAGAGTAGTATAAGCTGACTCTGCAGTCCACACATTGAATTTTGTCAGTCTGCATGCAGGAGTAAACAAGGACTGTCAACAGAGAGAAAGTGGATGTTAGAAGGTAAACTATGATAATTTAAGGAAGTGGGAGAGAGAGTCTAGGAGATGCTAAAATGGAACAGTAAGAAATTACCATGAATGTAGGAAGTTATACCATGATAAATGATAGTACAAGAAATGGGTTATTTGGAGTACAATAAAAGCTACACTAAGAAGTAAAGACTATGGGGCAATATGATATGAGAAATGCCAAGGAGGCAGGACCTGCTGTTTGACCTAAAACTCCACTTCAGCTAAGCACAGTTCTTTGTCTGGTCTTGTACCTCTTATACTTAATATCTTATGGTACTTTTCTCTTAAAACCCGGCTGTCTCGTGGTTTTGGCGTCTTTCCAGGCTTGCTAGTTGTTGCTGAAGCACCTACCAAGGGGAGAAAACGCTGAGAGAAGAAAAGGAGCCACTTTTGTGATTTTAAGTATTTTCTTCTAAATTTTTGTTAAGTTTTACTACTTTGCAGCCTATTTTTTGGCATTTTCCAGCTTGCTAAAGTTTATATCTGTAACAGTAACAGTACTTGGAACACATCTAGAGCCTGTTTACTGCATTTCCTGTGTTGCACTTAATTTAAAAATCGTTTTTTTCTCTAAAAACTGCATTTTACCTGATTTTGGCCTAGCACTCAAGTGTGGGGTAATTTATTGCACTGTTGTGAATATTATGCTGCTTGTGTATCTCTGCTACCTTTAAACTACAACAAAAAGGAAAAAAAAAATCTTGCTTTTTTCCCACTTTCTGAAAGTTAAGAAAGTTCAGTTACAGATTTGCTGTTCTAAACTGTTTGGAAGTTTCTAGAAGGCCAGTGCTTGCTTGGGCTTGGGACTAGTGGACCACGGCCATAAAGAAGCTATACAACAGAAGGAGGAAGCTACTACATGACAGAGCAAAATCCCAAAAAGGGAAGGCATCTCTGATCAGTATTAGCAAGAAACTTCGATCCCTCAAAAAATCATCCAAGGCCAGTTTCGAAAGAAAAATTGCCCTTGACACTAAAAATAATCACAAGGCCTTCTTTACTTATGTCAGGAATATAGGTGGAAACGCCCAGATATGCTCTAAATTGTTGCATAACGGTACAAAATGTACCAAACCTACAGACATAGCCAACATCCTGGCAGACAGATTCAGCGCAAACTTCTCTCCCCCTTCCCCCTCAAAGGAGCAAATGCCTATCCCAACTGAATGTAACCTCCCTGACATCACAGATGCACAGGTGAAAGCTGCCCTCTCCAAAGCAAAAAACACAGCATTTATGGGACCGGACGGTGTCCCAGGCTGTGTCTTACATGAGCTCCAAGAAGAACTGAACCCTCACATTAAGTCACTGTAGCCTTACTACAGGATATGTACCCAAAGAATGGCGTACAGCTACAGTGGTCCCACTCCACAAAGGTGGTGCCACAACGGACCCCGGGAACTATCGCCCCATAAGCCTGACTAGTGTGGTCTGTAAAGCTATGCAGCATATTATCATGGAACTCATAAACAATAACATTGGTTGCCACCAGACACTGGACCCTACCCAATTTGGCTTTGTTAAGGGCAGATCTTGCCTCTTAAACCTAGTTGATTTCTTTGAAACAGTTACCAAAGCCATAGATGAGGGCAAGGTAGTCCACACAGCCTACCTGGACCTCGCAAAAGCCTTCGACACAATACCCCACTAGGGCTTAAATATCAACCCCTATATCACAAGATGGGTTGCAAACTGGCTCAGGGATAGAACCCACATGGTCAGAATCGCAGATGCCATGTCAGAATCCGAACCAGTTACAAGTGGCATCCCACAGGGCTCAGTTCTGGGACCTCTCTTGTTCAGTATATACTTATCTGAGGTTCAGGCTAACACAGGGGGGGGGGTTACGGCTGACAAAGTTCACAGATGACTGCAAACTGGGGCCATAATCGAATCTTCAGCTGACACAAGCATCCTTCAAAAGGGTCTCACAGAGATGGATGCTTGGTGCCAGAGCCACGGCCTCAAGCTAAATGCTAAAAAGTGCATAGTCATCCCCTTTGGGAAAAATAAGGTGCCCACAAATTACCACATAGGTGGTAATCCATTAAGTACGGAAGAAGTAATTAGAGATTTGGGGACCAACATAGATAGTAATCTCTCCTTTGCTAATCACGTTGCCAAAGTGGTTAGAAAGACCTTCTATATAGCCCACCTTATCATGAAAGGGTTCACATCTAGATCAAGAGAGGTCACTGTGCCCCTCTACTCGTCACTCATCAGGCCCATAATTGAATACAATGCCCTTTTTGGGATGTACCTTACCCGACACCTGCAGCAACTGGAGAGACCCCAAAAGTACCTCACCAAGAGGATCATGGGCTACAAACAGATGTCCTATACAGCTCGACTAAAGAAACTCCAGCTCTATTCAGTTGCTTACCACCTACTCAGAGGTGATCTATGCCTGATGTACAAAGCCATGTCAAACCCGGAATTAATGGACATGCTCCCCCTCAAAATATCCAAGTCCCTTAGAGCTAGATGCTCCAGGGACTTAAACCTCAGCACAAAAATAAATAGGACATGCTGGATGGACAGATTCATTTCAGAGGCTCTCCTCATTCTGGAATAGAATCCCAATTCATGTTAGACATAGCCCTCGCTGACCCTCTTCAAGCGAAGTCTGACGATCGCAAATTGACCCCTAGGATCTCTTCTGCGTCCCTGCTAGACAGAGGCACAGTAAACTAATCTTAAAGGGTACCTTCTGTGACCTACTTTACAGAGGCACAGTAGGCTAATGTAATAGGGAGGCAGAAGCCAAATACACTCTGGCTAGGCTTATAAATGCCCTAGGGCAGATAGCCTAGTATCTACCTATGAACCTATGAGCCTATTATCGGGCCAACACTTTCAATGTGATTTTTCAGCAGTAATCCAGTTTCTTAACATGTCTGTTAACCACATATCTGGAAAAATTATTTGTTTTAATAATAAATTGTAAAAAAATCGAAGTTATTTTTAAATTTTACACACATCTAGTTAATAGACGTGTTAAGGTAGTAGATTACAGCTGAACGATCACGTTGAAACTGTTGCCCTGATAAGTTACAAAGAGAGAAAGTAATAAATAAGTACATCAAAATGGGAAAACAAGCTTTTTTTAGTAGTCATAATATGCTTCTCCTGGTAAGATAACAATATATTTGTACATCCTAGCAGCGGTTATTTCTGTTGAGAGTGAAGCGTAGCTAGATCAGTAGCTGAGGCTTTTAAAAACATACGCTTACTGCCGAACAGCTGTTCCATGATTCTGATTGCATCCTCGCAGCTGCAAGATGCCAACTAAGTTTAATTGCAGATTTAGATTAGGACTTTATGAATAATATGTTTTATAGTATGCATATTATGGATATTATGGACAAATACATGCTATAGTGTGCATATTATGGAGAAATTTTTTTTTTTTTTATACTCTATCGGCCAAACACTTTAAATGCGGTTGCTGAGCTCCGCATCCATTGTCAAACCATGTATTTTTGATGTTAATCTTAAATGGTGTGTGTAAAATAATAAATTGGATAATATTTAAAAAAAGGAGCTGTAACACACCTGTTAATATTAGCATAAAAAAATACATGATTTGACACTGGATGCGGAGCTCCGCAACCGCTTTGAAACTGTTGCCCCGATAACGGAAAAGTACCTATTTTGTATATATGTCTTTTGAAGACCTCAACAGAGGGAAGTTAAACAATCATTGTGAAATCATGATGATGTGGTTTGTGTGAGGCACTGTGTATGTGGCAGAGACCAATAAGTTTAAGCACCTTATTGCTGTTCATTAGTTTCACTTTCTTCAACATCAAATTGCGCAGAAGGTGGTTGCCTTTTGTGATAGGTGTAAGAAACTATGGTATTTGTAAAGACATGTGTCAGTTATATGACAACTGTTTCTATGGTCATTGATATGGCTTACAAATTGAAATACGTAACTGAGTTCATTACATCTTTCATGTTCTTCTCAAGCAGATAGAAGCATAGAAAATCCTTTTGGAGGAGTAGATTTTGTGAAAGTGAAGGGCAGTTTTACTGACCAACTTGATGTAAAATGTTGCAACCATTATAACCTTTATATTAGTATGATATATTCTAAAAAGCATTATGACTTCTAAGAAGGTACACATTGCAATGGATGCTTTGTATGCTAATGGAAACTGAAGTTACTGCTTTTGCAACGTAGAAATGACGACAAATTTCACTTTAAATTCAATGCTTTATTACTATAAGTTCAGCATTTTGGTTGGGAGGGTGGCTTAATGGCTAAGGTGCTTGCCTTACAAACACAAGATGCAGGGTTTGAGTCTCACAAGGGATAATTGGCTAAGCTCACAAGAGCAGTTAGCTTAGTACTAAACTATGAACTATATGTCTTTACCTCCATTTCTTGACAAATGTACACAATTGTAACTGACATGGGCAAATGCATAATTCATAAAATAAAAACTATTTTTGCTTCTGGAAAACAAAACCGCTAACTCCCTTTACCCTGAACCCACAAGGGATATTTTATAGCAACTCATATATAGTTATTTATTTATTTATTGTCATGTGGTTACCATCCAATTGGGTAGGAGCCCATTTTAGCTGTGGCATGGGAGAAAAGCTCCACAGCATTACAAAACATATTAAGAGCAATACTTTTACAATATTTAACAATAATGTAAGAAAGAAAATACAGTTTAAATAATTATACCAAAGTAGGCATACTAAGAAAATGACTCTGATTTAATATTTACAGAAGTATTATCCCATTTTATAGAGAAAGTAATGGGAAGTTTGTATAATACAAATATGAATTGCAATACGAAGTAAAAGAAAAGCCTGCTTATGGTATATTTAGAGAGAAAGCCAGCAGAGGCAAACTGATAAAAGTACAAAAATTACTAAAATGAAATCATGAGCAGAAACTGTAAAGTTAATGTACAGCAGTATTAAAATGGCATAGGCAGAAAATTTCAGTATAACAGATGGCATAATAATAAAAGAAAACAATGCAGCAACTGAAGTTGAATTTTTGTCATTAGTTTCAGCTGGTGTAAGAATTTAAAGATTTAGACTTATACCGCGTTAAAGTGTGTTGCAGGAATGGGGGAGTATTGCACTGCATAACAAGGGTAAAAACTAAGTGAAGTAGAGGATTGTGTAAGATGTACCACTGATTTAATGAATGTAGAGATTTTAAAATATTTCGTTAAAGATAGTGTGATGTAGATGAAGGGGAGAAGGTGAAAGTGATCAGGAGGAGAATGAAAGTAGAAGTGATTACAGGAAAAGCACAAAATATTATCTAGGGCATTACAGTCTGACTTAACCTGAACTCAGTTACTTGATTTGGAACTAAAACGTGCACTATAAATGTGAAACTGTGAGGAGGAGCATAGCAAAGTATAGAAATTAGTGTATGGAAAGATAGAAGGTAGAGTAAAACAGAACCTAGCCACAAAGTATAAGGGAAATTAGTGTGTGGGAAGGTAGAAGGTAAAGTAAAACCGAGCCTAGCCACAAAGTATAAGGGAAATTAGTGTGTGGGAAGGTAGAAAGTAGAGTAAAACAGAGCCTAGCTGCAAAGTAAAAGGGAAATTAGTGTGTGGGAAGGTAGAAGGTAGAGTAAAACCGAGCCTAGCCACAAAGTATAAGGGAAATTAGTGTGTGGGAAGGTAGAAAGTAGAGTAAAACCGAGCCTAGCCACAAAGTATAAGGGAAATTAGTGTGTGGGAAGGTAGAAGGTAGAGTAAAAACAAACCTAGCCACGAAGTATAAGGAAAAATAGTGTGTGAGAAGGTAGAAGGTAGAGTAAAACTGAGCCTGGCCACAAAGTCTAAGGGAAATTAGTGTGTGGGAAGGTAGAAGGTAGAGTAAAACCGAGCCTAGCCACAAAGTATAAGGAAATTAGTGTGTGGGAAGGTAGAAGGTAGAGTAAAAACAAGCCTAGCCACAAAATATAAGGAAAAATAGTGTGTGAGAAGGTAGAAGGTAGAGTAAAACCGAGCCTAGCCACAAAGTATAAGGGAAATTAGTGTATGGGAAGGTAGAAGGTAGAGTAAAACAGAGCCTAGCCACAAAGTATAAGGGAAATTAGTGTGTGGCAAGAGAGAAGGTAGAGTAAAACAGAGCCTAGCCACAAAGTATAAGGGAAATTAATGTGTGGGAAGGTAGAATGTAGAATAAAACAGAGCCCAGCCACAAAGTATAAGGGAAATTAGTGTGTGGGAAGGTAGAAGGTAGAGTAAAACAGAGCCTAGACACAAAGTATAAGGGAAATTAATGTGTAGGAAGGTAGAAGGTAAAACAGAGCCTAGCCACAAAGTATAAGGGAAATTAGTGTGTGGGAAGGTAGAAGGTAGAGTAAAACAGAGCCTAGCCAGAAAGTATAAGGGAAATTAGTGTGTGATGATAGAAGGTAGAGTAAAACCAAGCCTAGCCATGAGATGCATCTAGTAGTGAGGGTAGGGTGAATGCTAATGCTTTACTTATTTATCTTTCACAGGTAGTATGTGCTTCTAAATAGGAGACCTAGTTTTTTTGTTGTTGTTGTTGTTTTGGTAATCTTGCATTATGTATAGATCAAACTTTAAATAATTATGACACCAAGTAATTTTATATGGAGGCTATTTTGATAGAAGTGCTACTGGCAGAGGTGACAACAACGTTAGTTTTCACACTGCAGCATCTTAGATGTGTATTGCATGAGTTTAATATTGTTAGCGGTTAGGAGTAGGGAATGTTTTTTTGAGCCAGGGCACTGTGGAGCCAAATGCAATTCTTTTACAGTTCTGGGATAGTATTGGAAAGCAGAAGAGTATCATGGCATCTGCATATCAAATAAGTAAGTCTTCTACAGTTGCTTCAGATAAGTCATTAACAGAAGTATTGAACGATATTCTGCCTAGAATATAGCCTTGTAAGACACCAGCAGAGGTGGTTAAAGTGAAATAAGAAGTTATGTACTTACCATAACATTCTATGTGAGTTGTTATTCTCGCCTTCATTATTACTGATGGGTTCGGAGCCGATCATCGGTTCCGAATCAGCCAAATAGCATAGCTCGAGGTCTCTAACAGCTCGAGACCAAAGCCCTATCCCACAATGCACCACTACATGCCCCAGATCTTGTTTGCTGCCAACTACAGTAGAAACCTATCCCAGATTTCAAGGAAATCATACATCCTGGGTAAAAGGAAACTCTTCAGGAAAACCAAAACCAGCGTGGAACCTCTCGTGCTTCCAGACATAGAAAGGGGGTAGAAGGGAGGGTTGTAATAACGAAGGCAAGAATAATAACTCATATGGAACATTATGGCAAGTACATAACTTCTTAATGTGAAGTTGTTCAATCTCACCTTCATTCTTACTGATGGGTAGCGTCCCAGCACCACAATCTTGGGTGGCTCATGGCAGTACCTGTTTCAGGACAGCAGATCCAAATGAAGCTCTGTCCCTAGAGGCCTTGTCCACCTTGTAATGAGATATAAAGGTATGTGGATTTGACCATGTGGCAGCTGCACAGATAGAATCTATAGATAACCTGCTCAAGAACGCTACAGAAATAGAAACCACCCTTCTAGAATGAGCCTTGACCTTGTTATGTAATGCAATACCCACTTGACTGTAGATAAAGGAAATACAATCGGAGAGCCATCTCAATAAGGTAGTTTTGGAGACAGGTGTGCCTCTTTTTGCATCTGAGAAGGAGACAAACAGCAATCAGCCCTTCTGAGATCCTTTGTTCTGTCCAAATAAAAGCAAAGTTGTCGATGCACATCAAGTTTGTGAAGCATATACCCCAACTGGTTTGAATGGTTAGGAAAGAAAACGGGTAACTCAATCATCTGATTCAGTGTAAATTCTGAACATACTTTGGGTAGGAATGAAGGATTTGTGCTGAGGGAAACCCTAGCTTTATGAAATATTAGGTACAGTGGCTTAATGGAAAGAGCTTGCAACTCTGAAATTCTGCGTGCTGATGTGATGACCACCAAGAATATGGTTTTCCAAGAAAGATACTTCAGCTCACAAGAAGAGGCAGGTTCAAAGGGAGGAAGAATAATTTTAGACAGGATTAAATTTAACTTCCAGGGAGTAGTAGAAGATCTGATCGGTGGTTTTAAGTGCATTGTACCTTTCACAAATGCCTTAGCCAGCTTATGAAACATGGTACCATTTTCGGATGCACTTAAATGAAAATTAGAAATTGCAGCAAGTTGGAGCTCCTTCATTGAACAGTTTCATTAGGAATTCCAGTATATCTGATATAGATGCCAGGAAAGAATCAATGTTATTCTGTTGTGCCCAGATGGAAAGCCTTTTCCACTTACTGAGGTAAAGTTTCCTAGTCAAAAGATTTGTGAGATGACAATAGTATATGTCGCGCTTCTTCTGATAAATTCTAGAACCTGGCTATTCTGGGAAATGGAGCAGCCAAGATGTCAGTTTGATGGACTGAAGAGAGGGTTGAAGAGCTTCTGATGAGTGGGTCAACAGATCCAGCACTGGGTCCAGAATCCAAGGCTCTTCTAGTAGATGAGGCTTCAAAAAGGGAAACCAAATTTGATGAGGCCAATATGGGTCAATTAAGATGTGTCCTCCCCAAAAAACTGGCTTTCTGTAATACTTTGTGAATCAGTGGAAAGGGAGGAAATGTATAAAGGAGTCTCATAGGCCAATCGTAGACAAGTGCGTCCCTCAGGGATTGTCCCTATTGAGGGATTAGGGCAAAGTAGTTGCTGCACTTGGTGTTTATGGAGGTGGCAAAAATGTTGCAGCAAGGCTGGCCCCATCTATGAAAAATCATTTCCGCTATTTCAATCTTGAGAGACTACTCGTGAGGTAGCAGAATAGCTCTGCTGAGTCTGTCCGCTATGACATTGGATCTCCCCGGGATGTGCATTGTGATCAGAAAATGCTGGGTGGACTCTGCCCAATTCCATAATCTCAGAGCCTCTCAACACAGGGGGTAGGATTTGGTTCCTCCTTGTTTGTTTATGTACCAGACTACGGACATATTGTCTGACTGGATTGCAATCGTGCCAAGGGGAAGAGAGTCTTGAAAGGCCTGCAGCGCTAGAAGGACCTCTCTCATCTCCAGGACACATATGTGCAAATGAGCCTCGTGAGCCTGCCAAGTACCTTGGGCTGTCCATCCCTGATAATGCCCCCCTCACTTGATCAGGGAGGCATCCATGGTTACCATTGCTGCTGGAAGGGGAGAACAAATGGATGGCCCGTAGTCACCATCTCTGACGTTAGCCACCAGCGAAGGTCACTCTTGCATGAGTTGGTAATCAAAACCAGATGATTCAAGGGTAATTCCTGAAATGTCCATTGCGTGAATAGCAGCCACTGAAGAATGCACATGTGAGACATCACAAGGGGTATTGCAATAATCGCTGCTGCCATAGTGCCAAGCAGTTTGAGAATCTGTGATGTTGGTCCCTTTCCTTTTGATAGGAGATCCACAATTTGTTGCTGGAGGACAATCACTCTTTCGGGAGAGAGCTTCAGGGACATGGTGACCGTGTCTAAGTCTGCTCCTATAAAGACTGTATGCTGTGATGGTAATAAGGCAGACTTTTCTAAATTTATTGTAATGCCCAGCTGTGAGCATAGATCTATGGTAGCGTCCCTTGCCCAAATGAGCTGATGCCTGGTGGGAGCGGTAAGGAGCCAGTCATCCAAGTAAGGAAACACCTAGATTCCTGAATGTCTCAAGTGAGCCATGACCACTGCCATGCATTTGGTGAACATTCTGGGGGCTGTAGTGAGACCAAAGAGCAGGGCCAGAAATTAGAAGTGACTGGCTCCCAGCCAGAAGTGCAGATGATCCCTGCATGGTCTGGCCATTTTGATATGGTAGTATGCATCCTAGAGATCTATGGAGCACATCCAATGGTCCTTCCCTAGAAATGGGCGAATGGACTGAAGCGTGACCATCCAGAACTTTGTCTTCACCACATATTTGTTGAATCTGCTGAGGTCCAGAATAGGTCTCCAGTCCCCTGTATTCTTTGGTACCAAAAAGAACCAAGAGTAAGTTCTGGATCCTTGCTGGTCTGCTGGGACTGGCTGGGTGACTCTTTTTTACAATAGTTTTTGGACCTCTACGAATGCTACATCCCATAGACTGGGTGGAACATCTGGCAATCCTTTTGTTGGTATGGGATAACAGTGAAAGGGGATGGAATATCCTCTGGATATAACGTTTTGTACCTGATGGTCTTCTGAGATATTTAGCCAGGTGCCTAGGTACAAAGACAAACGTCCCTCGACTGCCTCCAGAGCAGGACAGTCGGGCCTCCTTTCAGGAGCCCTAATAGGGATTCACAAGGAACTGATCCCTGTCACCCTGGTTCTGTGTATCCCGTCTGCCACGTGGCTGTCATCTTCCACCATTGCCTTCCCCTCTGGCCCCGGAGGAGGCTTCACCTTGTCAGTTCAGAAAGGCTCGAACCACATTTTCCTACCCTGTTGACCTTTGGGATAAGGTCTAGTAGGGGTAGAAAAATGGACTCGAATGGCAGATAGAGTCTTACTGTCTTGCTCACATCTGGTGAGGGTCTCTTTGACTTTTGGTCCAAATAAGGAGGAACCATTGAAAGGGGCATTCACAAATGATGACTTAAAAGGTTCCACAAAAGAGCATAAGCACACCCAGGAATGTCTCTGCAAAGCAATTCCTGTATCAGCAGCCCTACTCGTTCCATCAGCTGTGTAAGACATGAGCCTCATGGACGAGTTTATGATGGAATTGAGGGTAGCAAGCTGAGACATCACCTTGTCCTCCCAGAGTCGGCTATTGCACCCTGGTGAGTATCTCCAAGCTCCTTGAGGAGATCTCTCTGTAGACGTGTGAAGTAGGTCAGGTATCAATGACCAAAGAGCAAAGGTCGTAGAACTGAATATGTGCTTCCTGAATCGGTCCATCATCCTAGACTCTCTATTAGGAGGATGGACAGATGTAGAAGTGTCCAACATCTCTTTTTTAGTGGCTGCTGCCACTACCATGCCATCAACAGGTATAGGTTTAGACAAAAAAGTCTTATCATGGGGTGCTGAAATGTACTTGTTTTGCCTTCTAGGAACAAGCTCCATAGAATCTGGTGACTCCCACGTTCTTTGAGATAAAAGATCCATCAACTCATCGAAGGGTGGAGACACCCAAGAGGTGGAGGGCTGGGACCTGAAAGCCTTCAGGAGCACCGATTTGTCCTTGGTAGGGTTCTGAGGCTGCCAGTCCCCTCTCTTCTTAAGGATCTCAAGGATATCCCCGAAGGAAATATTCTCAGAGGGGGACCTTGGGGACCCTTCTGATTCCTCCAAATCGGTGATAGATGTAATAAATTCTTGAGGGGAATCTAGATGTCTCCTCTTACATAATCTCTTCTGAGGGACCTCCTCAGTGGGAATCACTGGGGAGGTCTCGGAAGAGCAGGGTTTCCCCAAAAGGGCATTCTTAGGCTCTGGGTCCCTGTGTTTATGGTGAACCTGTGGAAGTGGAGAAGAAGCAGGTGCCTTCTGGGATGAGGTGGTCACATCAGAGGTTGTGGAAGTCCGAGGGGACAAAGCCTTCCTCATGGCATAGAAGGCCCCACGGCTCTGATGTGAGGAAGCACCCAGGTCCGAAGACACTGAGGACTCCTCCTGCACCAGAACCGCCAGCTCTGAGCCCGAGATAGGAGCCAAACTTATCCGTGCTGAAGGCCCAAGAGGAAGAGTCATTAACGATGGATCAGTTCAACCCCCCCCCCCCCAACTGACAGGAGAGTGTCAGCTCCCAGATTCCACCGCTGGAGTAGAGGATATGAGGGTGGTCAGTACTGACAGCTCAGAGGTGAGTGTCGGCACAGATGGCTCCACCAAAAACTGACTGGCCTCCTCCGGCTCCGAAGTCTCAGTTCGAGTCGGAGAAGGAGCAACAACAAAAATAGGAGAGGACTTTGTCAGTTCCGAAGCTGCTAGAGTTGAAACCAATAGAATTTTTGCAAGCGCTGGGTCCTGTAGAAGTCTCCACACCACTTGGTCCACATTTGAATCAGAGAGTCTGGAAGCCCAAGAGGAGACCACCGATGGAGCCAGTGACCCCAGCATTGGGGACCTCAAGATAGGAGATACCGGTTCCAAAACTGGGGACTGGCTGCTACCAGCAACCTGAATGGTCAGTTCTGATGGTACTGGAGCTGAGACCGTAGCCTTCTTAGATGTCTTGGAACCGAAGAGCCCTTTGGAGCTGAACCAGATAACGAGGCAGGAGAAGATGGTATTGGTTGACTGGAAGCAGAATACAAATCCATTTGGAAGGCTGACTTAATTAAGCCCCTTTCAATCAGCTTATGCTGCCTCTCAGCTAATACCCTGGAGCTGAAACCATGGCAAATGGAGCAAACCTCCTGCAAGTGTACCTCACCCAAACAGTACACACAAATGGAATGACCATCCGTGATTGACATTTTCTGACTGCATTTGGGACACCTTTTAAATCCTGATTTAGCTTTCTCTGACATTGTAGCCCATATAACAAGAGCTATATCCAAAGAAAAAAAATATATGCCTAATCGGCTAAGAGAGACAAGGCAGCAATAAACTACTACTATAAACCTAACCGGCTAACTGTATAAGAAAAAAGCCTTAAAGGGTGAAAACAAAAACAGCCAAGAAAATGGCCAAGAGCCTAACCGGCTAATAAATAAAAAGTGCAGAAAACTGCAGAGAGCCTAACCAGGATGGGATAGAGATACTGTACTTATCAACAAAAGGCCAACGGCCAACTTGAATAACAGGGCCATGTCCAAAATTATCCTAGCACTCTAATGAAAAAGAAAATTTTCCAACAAGATATAAGTCCAAAATGGACAACAAGCAAAGCACTATAGTACTAATATCCTAAAATATAACAACTGTGACAAAAAGGTAGAAATTCAAGAGAAATCACACTTATCTATCCACAAAAATGGCCAAGAGCTGCAGAAAACACCCGATCAGTTGCAGCAGAAAAGTAGATCTGGGGAATGTAGTGGTACATTGTGAGATAGGGCTTTGGCCTCGAGCTGTTAGAGACCTCGAGCTTTGCTATTTGGCTGAATCGAAGCTGATGATCGGCTCCAAATCCATCAGTAATAATGAAGGCGATATTGAACAACTTCTCATCAATCATTGAGCCATATAACTGCTTGGTAATCATTTGATGGGTAACTGTGAAAACAAGAGGGAGCAGACCGAAAGAAACATAATAAGTACAGTCTGTGTAGAAGTAACCAGTGATATACAGCATTAAATATCTTGGACAAACTGATAACTACAGGAGGGCAGACTCCTTGCAAAGATTAACTTGGTTACTAAAATTGAGAGGCAGTTCATAGGTTCATAGGTTTATACTAGGCTATCTGCCCAGGGGCAATTATAAGCCTAGCCCGATTCTGTATGGCTTACGCCACCCCTTGATTTGAGTATACTGTGCCTTTTTTAAGGTTTAGTTTACTGTGCTTCTGTCTAATAGTGACACGGGAGTAATCCATGGGGCAAACCTACGATCTCCCATCCACCTATCGAGATTCTTCTTGAAGAGATTCAGTGAGGTGCTCTGCCTCACATGAACTGGAATTCTATTTCAGAGTGAAGGGAGCCTCTGGGTTATGAACATGTCTCTCCAGCAAGTTCTATTTATTTCTGTGCTGAGGTTCAAGTCCCTCGAGCGTGTGGCTCTAAGGGATTTAGATTTACTGAGGTGGAGCATGTTCATTAATTCTGTATTTGACATAGCTTTGTATGTCAGGCATAGATCGCCTCGAAGTAGGTGGTATGCAACTGAGTAGAGCTGGAGTTTTTTTAACCAAGCAGCATATGGCATCTGTTTGAGACCCTTGATCCTCTTGGTGAGATACTTTTGGGGTCTTTCTAATTGCTGCAGGTGTCGGGTAAGGTACATCCCAAAAGGGGCGTTGTATTCTATGATGGGCCTGATGAGGGATGAATAAAGGGGCACGATTACCTCTCTTGATCTAGATGTAAAACCCTTCGTGATGAGGTGGGCTATGTAGAAGATCTTTCTAACCACTTTGGCAATGTGGTTGTCAAAGGAGAGATTGCTATTAACTTGGGTCCCCAGGTCCCTAATAACTTTCTCTGTATTTAATGGGTTTCCGCCTATGTGGTAATTTGTGGGCACATTGTTTTTGCCAAAGGGTATGACTATACACTTTTTGGCATTTAGCTTTAATCCATGGTGCTGGCACCAGTTATCTGTCTCTGTGAGACCTATTTGAAGGATGTTTGTGTCAGCTGGAGAGTCGATTATGGCGCCCAGTTTGCAGTCATCTGCGAACTTGGTGAGCCATAGTCCTCCCACATTTGCCTGTACCTCAGAAAAGTATATACCGAACAAGAATGGTCCCAGGACAGAATCCTGTGGGACACGACTTGTGACCGGTTTCGAGTCTGACATGGCTCCAGCAATTCTCACTCTGTGGGTTCTGTCTTTGAGCCAGTTTGTGACCCATTTTGTGACATAGGGGTTTATATTTAAGCTGGATAGCTTATCTATGATGCCCGAGTGGGGTATTGTGTCAAATGCCTTTGCAAGGTCCAGATAGGCTGTGTGGACTACCTTCCCTTCATCTATGGCTTTGGTGACTGTTTCAAAGACGTCAACCAGGTTCAAAAGGCAGGATCTGCCCTTGACAAAGCCAAACTGGGTAGGATCTAGTGTCTGTAGGTCCCCAATGTCTTTGTTTATGAGCTCCATGATGATCCTCTCCATAGCCTTGCAGACTAAGCTAGTCGGGCTTATGGGGCAATAGTTTCCAGAGTCCGTAGAGGCTCCACCTTTGTGGAGTGGGACCACTGTTGCTGTACGCCATTCTGTGGGCACATATCCTGTAGTGAGGCTGAGACTGTATAGCTGTTTTATTTGAGGGATTAGTTCCTCTTGGAGTTCATGTAGGATGCAACCCGAGACACCATCTGGTCCCATGGAAGCAGTGATTTTTGCTTTGGAGAGGGCAGCCTTCACCTGAGCATCAGAGATGTTTGGGAGCCAGCCCTCTGCTGGGATAGATACTTGCTCTTTTGGGGGGGTGGAGAAGCTTGCACTGAACCTGTCTGCCAGGATATTGGCAATGTCTGTGGGTTCAGTGTATTTTTTGTTGTTTAGAATCAACTCAGAACAAGTCTGGGACTTGCATCCCAGGTTACTAACATAACTGAAAAAAGCCTTATGATTGTCTTTGGTGTCCTGTGCAATTTTTCTCTTGAAGCTGGCCTTGGAGGATTTTATGAGGGATCATAATTTTTTGCTAGTACTGGTCAGAGATGCCCTCCCTATTAGGGATTTTGCTCTATCATGTAGTAGCTTCCTCCTTCTGTTGTACAGTGTATTTATGGCAGGGGTCCACCAGACTGGACGCCTGCCTTTGGATGATTGGGTCTTGGATTTGTTTGGGATAGCATGATCCATGCATTCCTGGAGATGTCCGTAGAATGCGTTTATATAGGATTCTGCAGTTTGGGCTGTAGTTTCATAGGTTCATAGGTTCATAGGTTCATACTAGGCTATCTGCCCAAGGGCATTTATAAGCCTAGCCCATAGTTATGTGGCTTTCGCCACCCCTTTAGTTTGAATAAAAACTATGCCTATCATTTTTCTGTGCCTCTGTCAAGCAGTGACACTGAAGTAATCCCTGGGGTATATCTGCGATCTCCCATCCATTGGTCAAGATTCCTCTTGAACAAGGCCAGCGAGGTGCTCTGCCTCACATGTACCGGGATTTTGTTCCACAGCATAGGGAGTCTCTGGGTGATGAATCTGTCCCTCCAGCACGTTCTATTTATAACCGTGTCAAGGTTTAAGTCTCCGCCCTTGTGGTTCTGAGGGATCTAGATTTTTGAGGTGAAGCATATTCATCAAATCTGGGTTTGACATGGCCTTATATGTCAGGCACAGGTCACCTCTGAGCAAGCGGTATGAGACTGAATAGAGCTGGAGTTCTTTCAGTCGGGCAGCATAAGACATATTTTGAGACCCTTTATCCTTTTGGTGAGGAACTTTTGGGGCCTTTCAAGCTGCATCAGGTGTCTGGTCAGATACATTCGAATGGGGCATTGTACTCAATCATAGGTCTAATGAGTGATGAGTACAGGGGGACGATGACCTCCCTTGATCTAGATGTGAATCCCTTCATGATCAGGTGGGCGATATAGAAGGTTTTCCTAACTACTTTAGCAACATGAGTGTCAAACGAAAGGCTACTGTCAACTTGGGTCCCCAGATCACTGATGACTTTTTCTGTGCTCAGTGGATTGCCACCTATATGGTAGCTAGGGGTAACCTTGTTTTTCCCGAAGGGTATGACTATGCATTTTTGGCGTTTAACTTCAGGCCATGGCTCTGGCACCAGTTATCCGTTTCTGTGAGGCCCTTCTGGAGGATATCTGTGTCAGATGTGTTTTCGACTATGGCGCCCAGTTTGCAGTCATCTGCAAACTTTGTCAGCCATAACCCTCCTGTGTTTGCTTGTACTTCAGAAAAGTAGATGCCGAACAAGAGTGGACCCAGGACTGAGCCTGTGGGACACCACTTGTGACAGGCTTTGAGTCTGACATGGCTCCAGCAACTCTGACCCTGTGGGTTCTGTCACTTAGCCAGTTTGCAACCCATCTTGTGATGTATGGGTTTACATTCAAGCTGATGAGTTTTTCGATGATACCTGAGTGGGGTATTGTGTCGAAGGCCTTTGCCAGGTCAAGGTAGGCTGTATGGACTGCCTTTCCCTCATCAATGGCCTTGGTGACTGTCTCGAAAAAAGTCAACCAAGTTTAAGAGGCAGGATCTGCCTTTGACAAAGCCAAACTGGGTTGGATCCAAAGTCTGCAAGTTCCCTATGTCTTTATTTATGAGTTCCATTATGATCCTCTCCATGGCTTTGCAGATAAGGCTTGTCAAGCTAATGGGGCGGTAATTTCCAGGGTCTGTGGAGGCACCACCCTTATGAAGTGGGACCACAGTCGCCGTGCGCCACTCCTTGGGTACGTATCCTGAGGTGAGGCTAAGATTAAACAGCTGTCCTAACTGTGGGTTTAATTCCTCGTTGAGTTCATGAAGCACACAGCCGGGGACACCATCCGGTCCCATGGATGCTGTGTTTTTGCCTTAGTGAGGGCAGTTCTCACCTGGGCATTGGAGATGTTTGGGGGGGCTACAATCCTCTGGAATAGATATCTCTCCTTTTGGGGGGGAGAAGTTTGCACTGAACCTGTCAGCCAGTATGTTAGCAATGTGTGTAGATTCAGTAATTTTCACATCATTTTGAACTAATTCTGAGCATATCTGGGAGTTTCCTCCTAGGTTTCTAACATAGCTAAAGAAGGCCTTATGATTGTCTTTAGAGTCCTTGGCTATTTTTCTCTCAAAATTTGCCTTGGATGATTTTATGAGAGCTCTTAGTTTTTTACTTATAATGATCAAAGGTGTCTTACCTTTCAAGGATTTTGCTCTATCTTGTAGTAGCTTCCTCCTTTTGTTGTAGAGCTTGTTTATGGCTGGGGTCCACCAGACTGGACGCTTGCCTTTGGTACACAGAGTCTTAGTTTTGTTTGGGATTGCCTGATCCATGCAGTCCTGTAGGTGCTGGTAGAAGGCATTTGTAAGTGATTCAGCAGTTTGAGTAATGTTTACCACTGGCTCAGGGGCCTTAAAGGAGACCACACTAGTTTTTAGAAGTGTGAAATCGGCTTTTGAGAAGTTTTTCACTGTGGTCTTTTTGTTTCAGGTGGGGCGGGATGAGGACCTCCAGCGAGATTAGTTTATGATCTGATCTCACCAGTGAGGGGTATACTTCGGTGTTGAACATTTTGATCCCATGTTCGTGATGATGAGATCAAGTATGTTTTCTCCTCTTGTGGGGATGGTGACTAGTTGTTCCATGGCATTTGAGTTTATGAACTCCAGGAATCTTTGGGTTAGAGTGTTCGGGCTTGAGTAGTGTTCCCAGTCTATATTAGGGTAGTTGAAGTCACCTAGTATGATGGTGTTTGGAGATACATTTATCCCTCCAATGTTTTCAGGAAGGCCATGTGAGTTTCCTGAGTTTGAGAGGGTGGCCTGTAACATGCTACAAATTGCAGAGCAGTCTTGCCTATGGTTAATTGCACCTGGATGGTCTCCGATGCATCGTGCGTTGCCACCAACCTTGAGGTGTGGGTGTCCTTTATGAATATGGACACCCCCCCCTCCTTTCTTGGTGTTGTCCGGATTTTGGGGCCGGAACGCATGATATGAGGTGAAACCTGTTAGTGCTGGGGTGCTCTCAGGAGCCTTGAACCAGGTTTCTGTCACAGCACAGACATCGATGTTCTCCATATTGAGAAGGGCCTCGAGTGCGTGCATCTTGAGATTGAGACTTCTGGCATTGAGCAGCAGTACCCTTAGTCTTTTTCATTTTTGGTGTTCTAGGGTGGTAGGTTTAGAATTTGAGCCTTGCCTAAAAGGCACTATGGGGTGGCAAGAGCCTTTGCCAATATCCGGAAGCCCAGGGTGACAGGTGCAAGCCGTCCCTTGCGGCAGCGTGGCTTGTCCAGCATGTCATCCCAGGCAGACAGACATTGGATCCCCTTTGAATGACACCAGAATTTAAGCCAATTATTAAAGCTGATCATCTTATCACTGTATTGTGGCATCATTCTAGGTGAAGGTAGGATACTGCTCAAGGTCAGGGTCATACCTGCCTGGGCTACATAATCAGAGAGCTCCTCGATGTCCCTTTTCATGTAGTCCAAGGAGTGCGTCTCAGGTCGTTGACACCAGCGTGGACAATGACTGAGTCATACTTGTACCTGCTGTTGAGAGACCTGAGTGCTTGCGTTATGTGGCGGATTCTAGCGCCCGACAGGCAGCTTACTGTGACCTTCTCCTTACTCAGTCTGGTGAGCGGGACGTCAGTGTGTCTGACTATGGAATCACCAATGACAAGTGTGTCTGGCATTTTGTTTGGCCTTAAGGGCTGTGACTGTTTGACACTCTGACTGTGTGGTCTATGTGTTGCATGTGTTGGGTCGTGAGGTGGTAGTTGTTTGGGTGTCTGCTTTGGTGGTCTCTGCTGTTTTGGTAAATTTTTGATCAGAGCCTCCGAGTATGTCTTTGTGTGAGTATGTGTATGATTTGAAGTTGTGATGGTGCCATGTGTGACTGGGTATGTATTGTGTGTGGTTACCTTCTCCTCCTGTCTGATCTTGCCAGTCCTATGTTGAGAGAGCTCAGCCTCCAGTTTGGCCGTATAGTTGCATCTCTCGCATGTATTTGTGTTTTGTGGGAGAAGGAGAGGATTGTCTGTGTACATGAGGCAATTGTAACATTGCCTCAATATTCCCAGGTTCACCAGTTGAGCTGGAAAGGACACTAGCAACAGATCCCTCGACATACTAGAAGTAGTAGATAAAGAGACTTTCAAAGGAATCCGGGGGAAGTGGGTTTTAGGCTGGTGGGGTACTATCTATAATAAGAGTGCTTTATCAAGGTGCAAGTACTGTAGGAGTAAGTGCTAGGCTTTACAGATAGAGAATAGTCTACTTGGGAATCAAGTAGAGATGAACTTTTCAGTTGTAGGATATGCTGGTTAGATCAGCAGTACAGTTTAGCGTGTTTTATAGCAGGGGGCTGAAGGGAGCTAGGAATTGACCCAAAACGACCAATGGACTACTAGTTTCTGGCTGAAACTTCACCAAATCGGACAAAAAGGCCGCTCAGTGCTTCCCACTCCCACTGGTAAGCAAAGAAACTTCCCTCCTTCCTAATAAGGCAATGGATCAGTAACAGGAACTAAAAACAAAGCCCAGGGATCAGCAACTCTGAAACTGGACTACTCTAGTTCAGTAAGGCGGGAAAACAAGAGCTTTTTTTGTTTTATTACAGAGATAAGGAAAAAAACAGACAGTAAATGCTATAAATGCTGTAAATCGGCTGGCACACTTTAGTGTGTAGCCTACAGAAACAATTTGCAACAATTAGTAACTTAAAGTGCAATAAACAGTGTAAAATGCAGAAATCACTTAAAGTAGCAGTAAAACAGGCGAAATGCAGTCGCTAGCTTAATAACAGTGGGAAAGCCACAAAAAATACTTATATCTGGTAGAAAGTCACTCTTTTAGCTCTCTGCTGCTTGGATCACTCTGCAGGCCACCACGAGGATCTGTGCTGAGTTGGTACAAGCTGGAAAACGCGTGTTTAGCGTGTTTTATAGCAGGGGGCTGAAAGGAGCTAGGAATTGGCCCAAAACGACCAATAGACTACTAGTTTCTCGCTGAAACTTCACCAATTCGGACAAAAAGGCTGCTCAGTGCTTCCCACTCCCACTGGTAAGCAAAGAAACTTCCCTCCTTCCTAATAAGGCAATGGATCAGTAACAGGAACTACAAACAAAGCCCAGGGATCAGCAACTCTGAAACTGGACTACTCTAGTTCAGTAAGGTGGGAAAACAAGAGATTTTTTTTTTTTTTTTTTTTTTACAGAGACAAGGAAAAAAACAGACAGTAAATGCTATAAATGCTTTTAAGCGGCTAGCACACTTGAGTGTGTTAGCCTACAGGTAAAATTAAGCAACAAATAACTTTTTAAGAGTGCAAAACAGTTAATCAACACAAAAACAGTTTAAATAGAATGCAGAGCTGTATAAACAGGCTAAGATGCAGTTGCTAAGCAGTAAATATTCAAAAAGCCAGAAAAAATACTTAAATCAGTTATAGCAAATACAGTTATAACAAATGCTCTGAAATATACTGTATATTTCCAATATGTTTGAGAAGGACAGTCAGAACACAAGAAGGTTCAGGCGAAAAAGAAAAAAAGTTTTGTTTTACTTTTTGAAAAGGGAAAAAGGAGGAACAGAAGGCCTTATCAAATGTTCTCTCTGTATTAAGAAGAATGAGCTAATGACACTAGACTGGGAGGTGTGTCACAGTAGGGGCGGGCAACTGCAAAGCCACCAAGTATAAGAGCAAGACACCAACAGGGATGGAGGGTGGGACACAGCAAGCACTACAGATTCAAATGAAAGTTTTTAAACAGATAAGGATTTGTGAAGATTCTGAATAGACAAAGTGCTTTATATATATTAAATTATAAAAACAGTAATCTGTAAAAATAATCAAAAGATACTTATATTTTGTAGCTCAGTTGCGGTCAAACAACTTCTCCAGCCTGCACTGTGTGCAAAGACAGAGATCCTACCAAGGTTAGGGCAAGACCAGAACAACAACTTTTTTTTTTTACAAGAACACAAAAGAACCAGCCCCCACTAGCCAAGAGATAATTACACAGAGTAAATGTTTCAGTTTATACAATAGCCTAAGACAGCAAGCACTACAGATTCAAATGAAAGTTTTTAAACAGATAAGGATTTGTGAAGATTTTGAATAGACAATTTCCACTGGCCCTGGGGCCTTGAAGGATTCCACTTAGGTTTTGAGAAGTGAGAAGTTTGCTTTTGAGAAGTTTTTCACTGTGGTTTTCTGGGCTGGGGGTGGGATCGGGATGTGGACATCCAGTGAAATTAATTTATGGTCTGATCTTACCAATGAGGGATATACTTCTGATGTGGAGCATAGAGTCCCCATGTTGGTAATGATCAGGTCTAGTATGTTGTCCCCTCTTGTGGGAGTGGTAACTAGTTGTTCCATGGCATTTGAGTTTATAATTTCCAGGAACCTTTGGGCTAAGGTGCTGGGGCTTGAGTAGTGCTCCCAGTCAATGTTTGGGTAGTTGAAGTCGCCCAATATAATGGTGGTCAGAGAGATCTTCATGTTCTCCAATGTTTTCAGGAAAGCCGAGTGGGATTCCTGACTTTGAGAAGTGTGGTCTGTAGGATGCTATAAACTGAAAAGCAGTCTTGCCCACTGTTAGTTGCACATGGATGGTCTCCGATACTTCGTGCAATGCCACTAACCTGGAGGTGTGGATATCCTTGATAAATATGGAAACTCCCCCTCCTTTTGTGGTTCGGTCCGGGTTTTGGGGCCGAAAAGCATGATATATTAGGTATAGCCTGGTAGTGCTGGGGTGCTCTCTGGAGCCTTGAACCAGGTTTCTGTCACTGCACAGATATCGATGTTCTCCATACTGACGAGAGCTTTGAGTGCGTGCATCTTGAGGTTAAGACTTATGGCGTTAAGCAGTCTTGTTCCTTGTGCTGTCTATTGGGGTGGGTTTGACTTTTGAGCCTTGCCTAAAAAAGGCACTATGGGGGTGGCAAGAGCCTTTGCCAATATCTGAAAGCCCAGTGGTGACAGGTGCAAGCTGTCCCTAGCAAAGCAACGTGGCTTGTCGAGCATGTCATCCCAGACTGACAGACACTGGATCCCCTTTGAATGACACCAAAATTTTAGCCAATTGTTAAAATCGATCATTTTGTCTTTGTACTGTGGCATCATTCTAGGTGAGGGTAAGATGCTCAAGGTCATGGTCATACCAGCCTGGGCTACATGATCAGAGAGCTCCTCTATGTCTCTTTTCATGTAGTCCAGGGAGGTACATCTCAGGTCATTCACATCAGCATGTACAATGTACAATGACTGAGTCATATTTGCATTTGCTTTAGATTGACCTGAGTGCTTGCGTTATGTGGCGGATCCTAGCACCCAACAGGCAGCTCACTGTGACCTTCTCTTTATTCAGCCTGGTGAGCGGGACGTCAGTGTGTCTGACAATAGAGTCACCTATTACAAAAGTATCAGGTGTGTTATTCAGCCTTAAGGGCTGTGGATGCTTGGCACACTGACTTTGTGGGCTATGTGTTGTGCTTGTTTTGTTTTGAGGTAGCATTTACTACCCTCTTACCTCACCCATGCTATGCTATTCATAGGTAGGTACTAGGCTATTGGCCTTAGGGCCTATATAAGCCTAGCCAAATGGTACCCTGGCTTTTGCCACCCAAGAAAATTATTTTCCTGTGCCCCTGTCAAGCAGAGCCACAGAAATGATCCCTGGGGTGAATTTCCTATGTCCCATCCAATCATCAAGATTTTTTTTGAAGAGTGCTTTAGGTTCATTGGTAGGTACTATTTAAATAATCTGAAGTTCACTGAAAGCTGCATTCAGCAAGCTAAGATTCATAGATTAGTACTAGGCTAACCGCCCTTGCGAGCCCTTGTAAGCCTAGCCAATTATCCCTCGTGAGACTCAAACCCTGTACCTTGTGTTTGTAAGGCAAACACCTTAACCATTAGGCCACCCTCTTATGCCTCCCAAATTAGACAGATATAACTACCTCCTATGCCTTCTTATGTGGATGTGAATGACCTGTGTCCCTGCACCCAGAAATGCATTCAGAGTTATATGATAGAACTTATTACCTTAGAGGCAGGAAATACACTAGTCTTGAGTGGTGTCTTGTCTTCATGAACAATGATGCTTAGAAACTAATACAATATAATTGCCCAAGTAGTTTGTGCTATTCTTAGGGTATCCACTATGTGTTGGCCTGGAATGAGATGTAGTTAATACTTTCTGGTTCACCAGAGATGGCTTACACCTCTTAATCAGGGTTTCTACATACTGGCCGTTGCTGGCCTCATAGTGATGGCTTTTAGAGTTCATGGAGCTTTGGACATGTTTATAGTATTAAATGTTTTAAACAAACTGTAAAACATAGAAGGGCAGTCTCCTTGCAAAGATTGGTTATAAAAACTGAGAGGCAGTTGTCAATTTTGCGCTGCTCAAGTTATGCTACTGGCCCAAAAGCCCTTAAATTGGACAACTATGACTACATCCTTTGCCTTCTTATATGGGCATACATGACCTGTGTCCCCGCACCTAGAGACACATTCAGAGTGACATGGTGGAACTTATTATCTTGTGTTAGGGGCAGGAAATACACTAGTTTTGAGTGGTGCCTTGTCTTCATGAACAACGATGCTTAGAAACTCATACAATACAATTGGCCAAGTAGTGTGTATTATTCTTAGGGTATCCACTGTGTGTTAGCCTGGAATGAGATGTAGTTAAGACTTTCTATTTAACCAGAGATAGCTTACACCTCTCATTGAGGGTTTCTACATACTAGCCTTTGTTGGCCTCATAGTGACTTTTTTAGACAGAAATCCCCTACTAGGCTTTCCATTATAGCAAAGTCAAACCCAAATTTGGGCAAAGTTATGGGGGCTCTACTCAGTCCTGGGAAGTTTATATAGAAAGATGACTGATCCTGAGGCCTGTAGGCAGTTCAGGCACATTTACTCTTGTTTAGATATTGAGACATAGCTTCAGTGCAGTAACAACTGTCCCTTTATACAAGCGTATAGCTTCTATCATGTCCTCAGACCCTTGGGTATGTGTGGGGGAGAATCAAATTAATCATGTCCTTAACTCTGAACTCCTGAATATCCAGATTACTGCTAACAAATCCAGCTGTTCTTCCTTGCTACCTACAGACCCCTATCAATGTCCCAAAAATTCATGGAAATTGCCATAACACTATTGATGTGTGAAATGTGTCAAATTTTCTGCTTGCTAAAGGATTTCAGTTACTTAAACATTAATTGTCACACTTACATTTTAAAAAAATTAACATGAGTAGAATTTCCTGGATTTGTTAATGGCAATGCACTAGAATAAATTGTAAAACAACCCACTAGACACTCTTAATATACTTGGCCTGGTCATTACCAACCTAGCAGCTACACTTATCCCCTCTAGAGCTCCTTATCCTGGTGAAATTTGATCAAAAGTCATTCTTCTTTGCTGTCAGGCTTGGTGGTATCACCTTAGCAAACTAAAAAAAATATTTTTTGGAATATTGCATTTTTCATAATTACTCAGTGACGACTAGCAGTATCCCCGGTACAGTGTGACATAAATGGACACTGGTAAAATAATTTTCTTGACTCCTACAATAGCATTTCACACTATACCCGTCAGTAGCACTTAGGTCTCTCAATAGTGAAATTATGAACAATGTGTCAAACAGTAGGTCATTTCAATATTTCTGGACACCTTGACTTAACAATCTTAGTGGCATTTTGCTAATACATTTTCTATCTTTTGGATTCAGGGATACTAAAGCTATGTGTCTGATGCACAGGGTGAATTTCTACAATAATGCATAGAATTTCTGCATTTATGGTGGTGAACTGATAATTGTACCTGTCAGCTAATTTTTCCTTGGCAAGTTGTACAGTTGCTAGCACCATCATTCCATTATGTTATAGGGGATGTTGTTGTAAGGGTTGGGAAGTCAGTAAATGAAACACAGAAAAAACCACTGAACGAAACAAAACCAGAAAAAAAACGTTGGTCGAGGAAGAAATAAACAGCTCAAGCAGAAATAGCGTAATCCTTTTTAATAAACGCTTTTGTCGAAAGACTTCATCAGAATACAACTTAGGGTTTTGAAAAACTCTTTAAATACTAACTATTATAAACAATTATCCAATCAACCAATAAAATAGTTAAAAACTAGTACTATGTAATAAAAAACATAATTTAATCAAATAACTTCATGTCACTGTTTTTGTCAATGCATAATTTACGGTCCTTTAGAAAACATTTATTTATTTTATTATTTATTTTATTTATTTTATTTTACATTTGTTGACCGGGATGGTCCGACTGGATACATGTCCATTTTCAGTGGAGGCCCGGGGAGAAAAGCGCCAATATAGCAAAAAATTACATATAAGTTTGCACATTACATATGTTGTAGAAAAAAATATGCTCATTAATGTATTGTCTACATTCATGTAAAACTGATGATAGCAGAATGACAGTTAAAATACATTTCTAAAGAGAGAAAAAACTAGTAAAAACTAGTACAGTTAAAGTACTATTGCGAGATTCCAGTTCATTGTTTATCTAGAGCTCTGAGGGATGGTAGAGAAACTACGTACTTTATTACAGTTGAGTATGATTAATAGTCAATTGGAGTAAGAAATTGAGAAGATATCCAAATAGTTCAAGTAATGTAGGATGAGTTATAGTTGACAGGGACCTAGCCTGGGTTTACGCAGGGGCATATCCAATGCTCCTTAAAGAATTGGGTAAGATTTTTCTTGAATTGAGAAAGGGAATTGGAGAGTCTTAGGTTGTTAGGTAGGGAGGTTTTTTTGTCTGATGAAGGCGGGTTATTTAACTTGCCGAAAGCGCTAACGTATATTGGAAATAAATTTGTGGAATTATCAGCCTCTCTTATTGTGTTCCAATCGCTTCAGCTTTTGTTAGGTAGGGAGTTCCATACCTTGCCTATAGAATTGGCATAGAGAGCATCCCCTCCCATATTGTTGGATTTGATGGTTTGGACCAGTAATCTGTTAGAGGAGCGAAGACTACTTAGGTTGAGGTAGGGGGTCATTAGGTTGTCTAGTGAGGGAGTTTTTTCAGGTTCTTTGATAATTTTATATGCTTCGGAGAGTTGGTTAAGTTTGAGAATATTTGGAAGTTCTAACCAGTCAAGTTTCTTTAGGTTAAGGCAGTGATGCGTTCTATAAGGGGCACCTGTAATGAATCTAGCAATGTGATTGTAAGTCACGGAAAGTTTATTGATGTCCCCTATATTGAGGAAAGAGAAAACAGGGGAAGCATACAGTAGTGTGGAGAGAAGATGGGTACGTGCTATGGTTAGTTTGGCAATGGGGGTAAGGAAGTTCTTAATTCTATACAGCGATCCGAGTTTCTTATTTACAGTCTTTATGGTTTGGCTGATGTGTAAGTTAAATTTAAGTTTATTGTCAATAATGACCCCTAGTAGTTTAGTGTTAGTATCAGGGTTAATTATGGTGCCATTATTAGATTGAACGAAGAAGGTGCTATTATTATCTAGTGGGGGGTATTGCACTGGAGAAGGAGCTGAGGTGGGAAAGAATAGTAATAGCTTGGTTTTTTTGGGATTTAGGATGAGATTCCTTTCTGATAGCCATTTTTCAATTGTACTAAAGCACTGTTGGGTCATTACTTGTAAGTCAGGGAGAGCTGCATTAGAGCAGATGAGGGTGGAGTCGTCGGCATATTGGATGCATGTGGCTTGAGGTATAACTGAGTGGAGTTCATTTATAAACACGGAGAAGAGAAGGGGACCTAGAATGGAGCCTTGTGGAACTCCTATGGTATTTAATATTTATAGCATCATTTAGTCCAGGAAATTTGTCCGATTTTAACTTAATTTGCCACAAGGTTTCCCTTTGTTCAACATAGTTTTTAAAATCAACCCCTCTCAAATCTGTCTTATATACTTCCAGTACTGAAAATAAAAACTTTTTAAAATTGTGGCATACTATGGAATGTTTATATAAAGCATTAGTCTCATCATGCTTACTAATACTGTAAATGTGTTCACGAATACGGGTTTTTAAACTTCTGGTAGTCATTCCAACATAGAAAACTGGACATGTACTACAAACACTAATATAAATAACCCCTTTTGTACAACAGTCAACATAACCAGGAACTTCCAGTGTCCTCCTTAGGGTATCGACTGCTATATAGGGCCCTTCAGCAATGTACCGTTGTGCAAGTTGTGCAGGTGTCTGGTACAGTACATACCAAAGGGAGCATTATATTCAAAAAAAGGCCTGATGAGGGACAAGTACGGGGCAGTTATAACCTCTTTTGATCTTGAAGCGATGCATTTGCTAATCAGGGGAGCAGTGTAGAATGTTTTTCTCACCACAGTAGACACATGGTGTTCAAAGCTGAGTTTCCAGTCAACTTGAGTTCCAAGGTCTCTCAGTACAGAAGTGGTGATTAAGTTAGTCTTGATTATTTTAAAATCAGCATGGATTTTTTTTTTAATCAAAGGGAATAATGATGCATTTTTTAGCATTTAGTTTAAGGCCATGATTTTGGCACCAGTCAGAAGTCCATGTAAGCCTCTTTTGAAGAGCACTGACATTGCTAGGCAATTCAGTGATAGCACCTAAGTTGCCGTTACCCATTGCCCATCTGTTTTGGCCTGCCCTCTGGGAAGTATATGCCAAACAAGAAGGGGCACAGCACTCATCCTTGTGGGACCCTGCTGATGACAGGTCTACTGGTTGAGGTGAATTTTCCCACTTTGACTGATCGTTGTCCATCTGCGAGCCAGTTTGCAACATACAACAGCAGAGGAATTGATATTCAGCTGGGTTAGTTTCTCATTGATGCCCACATGTGAGATTGTGTTGAAGGCCTTGGCCAAGTCAAGATAAGTTGTGTGCACAGCTTTGCCTTTGTCTACGGCTCTGGTCACATTCTTGAAGAAGTCCACCAGGTTCAGCAGGCATAACCTACTCTTGACAAATTAACCACAAGTAGACCAGATAAAAACAACAAGAAACAGTCAAGGGTACATGACAACCAGTTTGTTTCCACATCCATTGTGCAAAATAGTTAAAAATAGTTAAACGTTAAGCACTTTCGTCCCACCACAAAATTCAGGGACTTCATCAGAAATAACAATTCATATAAGACCCCATATTTAAATACTACAAGTCCAATAAAACAAACCAATTAACACATTAATTAAACCACACACAAAAATTAACTCTCTATGTATCCAAGCTTGAGTACGCAGTTAATACTCACATAATCATTCAGCAATGGGTATATACAGGCATTCACTCATAGTTGCAACTTTAATTCACAAATTTCTAAATGCTGTGGTAAAATCTTCCCGTGTGCATCTGAAATAATCTGTTGAATAACAGTAAAACCAAAATAATGGTCTGGAAATTTACCCACATGCTTACTAAGGGCATTGATCGGTCTTCATTTTTTTTTAATATCCAACAAATGTTCATAAATCCACTCTCGCAGGTGCCTAGAGGTATAGAAAACAGGACATTGTAAGCATTTAGCCATGTATACATTCTTTGACTGACAATTGTAATGCCCTTGTGCAAGGAAACTAAAATCCCCAAGCTTAAACTTTCTCTCAGTTGGAATAATAGAAGAACATTGCTTGCACATCCCACATTTAAAATTACCTAAAGGTTTATTGGAATGTATATTTATTACCCTGCTATGTTCCAATATATTCTTAAAAGACAGATCTTTTTTAAAAACTACAACGGGCTTATAACCCAACAATTCTCTAATTGACTGATCGAGGGCAAGTAAATAACAATTTTTATGTAAAATGTTGATTATAGATAAACTAGCTTTATTAAAAACTGTAATAAATGAAAACCACCATTTTTGCTCACTAACTACCTTGTTAAAATGAAAGTTGTTGCAACTAACAAAATCACTTGTCACAGTTTGTTGGTTTAAAATAGGTTTATATAGGCCATTTTTTTCCCTTTTAGTCACAACCTCATTATGAGCATTGTCTAATAGAGCTTTGGGATAACCCCTGCTGCTGAACACATCAACCATAATTAACTGTGTACTCAACCTTAGACACATAGAGGGTTAGTTTTTGGCTGTGGTTTAATTATGTGTTAATTATTTTTACATTATTTTATTGGACTTGTAATACTTAAATGTGGGGTCTTATATAAATTGTTAGTTCTGATGAAGTCCATGAATTTTGTGGTGGGACAAAAGCACTTAACTTTTAACTATTTTTAACTATTTTGCACAATAGATATGGAAACAATAAACTGGTTGTTGTGTACCCTTGGCTGTTTCTCGATGTTTTTATCTACCCTTGACAAAACCACACTAGGAAAGATCTAGGGTTTGGAGGTCATTTATGTCCTTATGTCTGAGATCCATGATAATTTATTCTATTGCCTTACAGATTCCTGGATCTGTTGGTGAGCTGCTGTTGTGAAGGTGGAAAATGGTCATTGTTCTCTATTCAGTGGAGACAAAGGCAGTACTCGGACTGTGGTTGAATAGGGTGCCTAGTGAGTAGATAGCTGTTTAAGAACAGTAAGAATGCAGCACAGAATGCCATCTGGACCCATGGCGGCTCTGTTCCTAGTCTTGGAGATAGCAGTGCTTACTTTCTCTTTGGAGATGCAGGGGGGAGGTGATGTTGAAGACATGGTTTATGGTAAGCTTGGAGGCGGGAGATGGGGTGAATTTTTCAACAAACCTTTCTGCTAATAGGTTTGCAGTTTCCACTGGGTCAGTGTGTGCGATACCATCCACAATTAGTAGTGCACATAGCTTTTAGGTTGCAGACATAGCAGAAGAAAGCCTTATAGTTATCCTTTATTATGTTTGCTACATTTTTGATCTTTGAGGATTTTACAAGTTGTATTATTTGCTTTTTTAGGCTGTGGAGGGTGGTTTTCCAGTTCAGGGTTCTGACTTTTTTATTAGAAGCTTCTTTCACATACTGTATAATCTAGTAATGACAGACATCCACCAGCATGGTTTATTTTTGCTTGAGGATCTTTCTGCTGAATATCTGAGCTGTTTGGTTGGCTGTTATATACCTACATCAACGGTATTACAAGCTGTGTTAAGTACAAACTTGCAGTATTAAAGATAGTACTGCATTTTATTCTTCTGTTTATTTGTTTCACTGAATATTGTGGTCTCTCTGTCTCTCTGTAGTTAGTGGGAGTTATTGTTCTCACTTCATTGACATTCGGTGTTGAACTCTTAGCCTAGAGGGTTTCTCTGTGTTTAAAAGTGTTAGTCACATATCTGTGAAATTATTTCTGCTGAATAACTGAGCTGTTTGGCTGGCTGCTATATACCTACATCAACTGTATTACAAGCTGAATTAAGTGCAAACTTGCAGTATTAAAGATAGTACTGCATTTTATTTTTCTGTTTATTTGTTTCACTGAATATTGTGGTCTCTCTGCAGTTAGTTTCCCACCCTCCTTCCCTGTTCTTGTTGTGGTATTAATCTTGGTGGCTTTGTAATTGCCCGCCCTTCCTGTAAATTTGTGTTTGAACACTCCTCCTGGGTCCATCTGATTTGCTCACTCAACCGAGTAAAGTGGGATCATATTTTGATTTCAGACACTCCTACCAGTCCCATCTGCTCAGCTCTATCCGAGCTCTATCCCAGTCTAGTGTCATTAGCTCATTTTACGTAATGCAGAGAAAACATTTGAGGAAAGCCAACCCACTTAGGTCCTTAACCTTGAATTATCTTCTGTTTCTCTTTTTTCCCTTTCCACTTTACTAAGAAAAAAAAAAAATACGTTGCTAGAATTTCCTTGTGTGCTGACCGAGTGTGCTTCTCAGCTGATAAGTATATTTTTGGCACTTTTTAACTGTTCAGAGTTGAATAAAACAATAATTAAATTCAGTTCAGAATACAGTTTGAATAAATTGCATTTATTTAAACTGTAAACTGTACTTGCTTTAATATTTCTACACACTCAAGTGTGCTTGCTTGCACTGCACTTCAATTGTTTTAGTGCTGTTTTAGCTGCTTTTCTGTATAAAATAAATAAATAAATAAATTCTAAGCTTGTATCCTGCCTTTCCTGTAACTAGTCTAGTCCAGATACAGATTTGTTGTATCCAGTACAGTTTGTAATCTTCTGAGCCCCACAAGCCTTTCTGTGTTGGAGGGAAACCTTCTAGCTTAGCAGAGGAGTGGCAAGCACTACGTTGGCTATTTACCAGAAGAGTGGTTTCTGGCCTAGAAATTGTAGTTTACTGGCCGTTTAGGCAGTTTTTCCATCTCTTTCAACTTTCTGGTCTAAACGCCCAGGTCTGCACTTGTTTCCCACCTTTCCTGTAGCCAGTTTAGTCCAGATACAGTTTTCCTTTATCCAGGATGGTTTGTAAGCTTCTGAACCCCCCAAGCCTTTCTGTGTTGAGGGAAGCCTTCTAGCTTAACAGTAGGAGTGGTAAGCACTAGGCAGCCTATCTACCATGAGTGTTGTGGTTTCTGGCCCAGAAATTGTAGTTTATTCTCCGTTTGGGCATTTTTTTCCATTTCTTTCAACTTTCTGGTTTATAAAGCCCACATTTGCATTTGTTTCCCACCTTTCCAATAACTAGTCTAGTCCAGATACAGATTTGCTGTATCCAGGATTGTTTGTTAGCTTCTGAGCCCCACACCAGGATAAACTAGAAACTATAATAGACTATAATAAAACATCTAGTGAGCTATTTAAATGTTTTTTTCCAGTATGTGTTTTTTGTATTTATGCAGTTTTCAAAAGAATGTGTTTATAAATTGTTTGTATATTGTATATTTATTGGGTTAATATATTATATATATATATATATATATATATATATATATATATATATATATATATATACACACGTGTGTGTGTGTGTGTGTGTGTGTGTGTGTGTGTGTGTGTGTATAAAATTCAACACATAATGAACTGCATTCTCCAGATAAGTAATATAGTTTTGTAAAAATGTATGTATCATAGAGCAAGATATGTTAATATGGGTTTAGAGAACCTTTAATATGCACTGATTTTCTAATTGTTTAATTATCAAGAATGAGGAATATGTAATTACTTATTCAATTAATTGGTGTGTAAAGGAAATGCTGCTTGGGTGTAAAAACAGTCCTTGAATGTGAAAGCTGAGGTACCAGATGCACCAGTAAAGCTTGTTTCTAGTTTATCTTGGTGTGGTGTGTTTATTGTTGCGACCTGCATACCTTTTTTGTGTTTGTTCTCATTCTATTTCACCAGTAGGTGAAGAAATGGCAGCTGATGTTTCAGAGCTATCTTGCTGTAAAATTTGGAGAGATAGAGAGGAGAGAATGGCCGGAGATGACCCGTGGAAAATGGGAGAAACCAATGTTAACAAAGCTGACTTCATTAAATTGGAGCGACTGCTAACCAATGAGGTGACTCTTTTTTATGATATAAAACTTTTGGAAAGATATGTAGCCTTAGACATTACTCCCCATGGTCTAAGGATCAATACATTACCAGCTTTTGATTTTGCCAAGGATGAAGCTGACTTGCTTGGTGAATGGAATGCGGCATCTCTGGCATGTACCAAGGCGTGGCTAGGGGTGCTCATCAATGAAACACAATACAGCAAGAGAAACTGAGAGCCGATATCCTGTGAATACAAACACAATTGGCAGAGATGGTGACAGAAATGGTGTTTCAATCCAAGCTAAATGACATCAAAAGTAAGGTGGAGAAGGTGGAGGAGTCAGTCACCCTGCAGAAAAAGGGTAAACTTTAACATGACCTAGACGACTACAAGAACAATATAATTTTTTGTGGCAACGTAAGGAAACCAGGGGAAGGGTGTTTAGTCAGCGGTTTGCCAAAAAGGAGCAAGAAGGACATGATTTATCAATGTTGTCAGGCAAAACCGCATCTAGCAGCAAAAAGAGTGTTCCTTCTAAGACCTCAGTGATGGCAATTTAGATTCCATGCAGGATGAAGGAGCTTCAGTCATCTCAGGTATGTCAGAAGCCTCAAGATGTCAGGACAAAAGATGGCAGGGGAATTATAACTCTGGCAGTGGTAACAACAATAGCAACAGAAGTTTCAGGAATCATAAGAGGTGAAACTGATGGGTGGACGGAAGCAAGAGCTCAGGAAGGACTTAATGCTTTTCCAGTTGTAGACAATTTAAAAGCTGTAAACATGACTGAATGGACTCTAAATAGTGATATTGTTAGCTTGTTGGACAAGGGGGTAAAGTTTATTCCTACTTTTGTACCCAGCCTAGCCGACTTGATTTTGGAAATAACTCGTTTTTGCAATATGTTACATTTGAGGGCATTTTTTAAACATAAAAAAGTGAGGAAAATGCTGAAACTGCTGTTAATGTGGAAGCTGTTTCAATTAATGAATCTTTATGTGAACATGAAAGTGTAGATGATGATAATTCACTTTTAACTCTGTTTATGATTATGATTCGATAGAAAATGCTGATGACAATGATTTGTGGGCAACGGGAGGGCACCCTATAGATTCAGATAATGCTGGATTTCATACTGGATATGGAAAACTACGTTTACCATGTATCCCTTATAAAAGTATGTTTATGCCCCCTAAGGTATCTATGAGTATTTGTGTTTTTGAAAATGTGTTGTGTCAACAAATGGAGTTTGAGTATGGAAAATTTAAAAAGAGTATGATTCCATACAATTTAACTAAGGCTCAGTGGGAGGCATTACAACAACTAAGATCATATAGTGACAATTACACATTCTTGCAGGCCGATAAAGGGGGCAATTGGGTGTTAATGACCAAACAACAATATAGTGATATGACAATGGCATTATTAGGGGATACTTTGGTGTATGAATTACTGCAGTGGTGGTGCTGCGGTAGCATTGTCGCCTCACAGTAAGACGTTGTCCGGTTCGATTCTCAGCTAGAGGGTCTTCTTCATGGAGACATGCGTGAATGGGCGTACCTTCTTTGAAGGTTGTGCGTCAGGGCTGGCAACTCGGCAAGTAAAAACCTACTGCCAATCATTAGCGGACCGGAGTTCCGCTGTGGCAACCTAACCGAAAGCCGAAAGACGCAACAACAACTTTGGCGTATGAATTATTGCCCTATAACCCAGTCAAAGAGTTCAACATGAATCTGTTGGATATTTTAGAGAGAGGAGAGAGTTTGGGTTTCCTTACTGGACAAGATGTTAAAAATGTTGCATATTAAAACCCTAAAGATACGGTATTTAGAACAATACCCAAAATACATAAAAATATTCACAATCCCTCGGTTAGTCTTATAGTGTCATGCAAGGGTTCTTACAAAATATAGGCATGCTTTTGGACAGCCAATTGAAAGTGTATTTGATCAGAGTAATGTCACATATTAAAAATGGGAAGGAGTTGGCAGATATTGTGGTTGAGATGGATTGGCCCTAGGAATATTTTGGGCCTGTATGGACGTAAATTCTTTATATACTAATATAAAGAATAAATGGGGCCTGGAAGCCATCAGGGGAATGATGGGGGAAGGTCCTTGTACTGATTATCAGATTATTAGAATTTTCACTCACTGACAATTGCTTCCGGTTTGGTACTTAGCATTTCCTGCAAAAAGAAGGCACAGCGATGGGGGCTTCTTATGCCCCCCTATGCTATCCTGTTCATGAATTACTTTGAAATGAATTATGTTTATAACACAGAATTTTATAAATGGAGCGTCGTACTTTTTAAAAGATATATAGATGATCTTATATTCATTTGTAAAGGTGATATTCATGAATTTCAGGACTTCATACAGGAAATGCATGACAATAGATTTGGGCTACAGTTCACCTATAATAACAGTAGGGGTGACATGCAATATCTAGACTTGAAATTTTATGTGAATGAGGAAGGCCATGTTGGGTGTTGGCCATTTACCAAGGTTACTGCAGTTAACAATTTTCTCAGAGCAGACAATACGCATGCTCCACACTTGTTAGCCTCATTGCCTTATGGTGAATTTTTGAGGATAGCTAACAATACTTCTGATCATGACAGGCTGGGTTACGAATTTGGGAAGGTTAGGAATAAGCTTTTAAATAGAGGGTATAACCTTGAAGTTTTGGACAAAGCGGAAAACAAGGTATTAAGGAAATTAGGTCTAACACACAGTAGGAGACAGGGGGAAAAGACCAGCGAAGTTGGGGGAAGCAATAGATGGACAAAAGAAGGAGATTCAAACAAATTATTTTTTGTGAACAGGTACTCTCCATTCTCTGAGATTCTCAGAGGATTATTTGTAAGGTTTTTGACCATAATAAGAAATAATGAAAAAGTGAAGGTTATTTTTCCTGATAAAGTCACTTTTTCCTACAGTACTTTTAAAAGAACTCCATACAGGAACATGGCTTTGACCATGTTGTTTCCCGCAGTTCCTATTCAGTGTGTTACAAGATAGGTACAGGGCACGTGGATGTGTTCTTTACCTTAGAGAAGCTCATTTTGTGGCAGAAGAAAACCAGAATGTTTAATGTGTTTTCATTAATCCAGACTTGTTGGTCTAACTAGGTGCTTCGGTACTGGGGTAGGAAGACCTACTACAACTTCCGGAACTACAGGAAGCAGCATGGTCGAAGTCATGTTCCTGTATGGAGTTCTTTTTATTTTTATTTTCATTAATATGTTATACACTCATTTTGGTTGTTTGTATGCTGGTTGGTGCTGGACATTGAGGAGAGTCGTGTGTATTCAGTCCGAGCACACATTTCACCGAGTACCTGTTTTTTGGCAGTGTGTGTGTGTGTGTGTGTGTGTGTGTGTGTGTGTGTGTGTGTGTGTGTATATATATATATATATATATATATAGAGAGAGAGAGAGAGAGAGAGATAAAATTCAGCAATAATGAACTGCATTCTCCAGATAAGTAATATAGAGTTTTGTAAAAATGCATGTATTATAGAGCAAGATTTGTTAATATGGGTTTAGAGAACCTTTAATATACACTGATTTTCTAATTGTTTAATTGTCAAGAATTAGGAATATGTAATTAATTATTTAATTAATTGGTATATAAAGGAAATGCTGCTTGGGTGTAAAAACATTCCTTGAAGTAAAGCTGAGGAAGCGGATGCACCAGCAAAGATTGTTTCTAGTTCATCCTGGTGTGGTGTGGTTTATTGTTGCGATCTGCATACCTTTTTTTGTGTTTGTTCAGCTTCTGAGCCCCCCCCCCCCAAGCCTTTCTGTGTTGGAGGGAAGCCTTCTAGCTTGTCAGTGGGAGTGGTAAACACTAGCATATCTACCACAAGAGGAGTGGTCTGTGCCCCAGAAATTGCAGTTTATTAGCCGTTTGGGCAGTTTTTTCCCTCTCTTTCAACTTTCTGGTCTAAAAGCCCATGTTTGCACTTTTCCCACATTTCCTGTAACTAGTCTAGTCCATATATAGATTTGCTGTATCCAAGACAGCATGTAAGCTTCTGAAACCCCCCCCCCCAAGCCTTTCTGTGTTGGAGGGAAGCCTTCTAGCTTATCAGTGGGAGTGGTACACACTAGGTAGCCTATCTACCACAAGAGGAGTGGTTTCTGGCCCAGAATTTGTAGTTTATTGTCAGTTTTTCCATCTCTTTTAACTTTCTGATTTAAAAGCCCACATAGGTTCATAGGTTCATACTAGGCTATCTGCACTAGGGCATTTATAAGCCTAGCCAGAATGTGTTTGGCTTTCGTCAACCCATTTTAAATTAATTTTGCTATGCCCTTTTTTGAGGTTAGTATACTGTGCCTCTGTCTAACAGTGACACAGAAGTGATACCTGGGGTAAACATACGATCTCCCATCCACTCATCAAGATTCCTCTTGAAGAGAGTCAATGAGGGATGCTGCCTAACCTGGACTAGGATTTTATTCCAGAGTGAAGGGAGCCTCTGGGTTATGCATCTGTCCCTCCAGTATGTCCTATTTATTTCAGTGCTGAGGTTCAAGTCTCTCGAGCACGCAGCTCGATGGGATTTGGATTTTCTGAGGTGCAGCATTTCCATTAATTCCGGGTTGGACATGGCTTTATACGTCAGGTACAGATCGCCTCTGAACAGGTGGTATGCCACTGAGTAGAGCTGGAGTTTCTTAAACCAGGCAGCATATGGTATCTGTTTGAGCCCTGTGATCCTCTTGGTGAGGTACTTTTGGGGTCTTTCCAGTTGCTGCAGGTGTCTGGTAAGGTGCATCCCAAAAGGGGCATTGTACTCAATTATGGGCCTGATGAGGGATGAGTAAAGAGGCACAATGACCTCCCCTGATCTAGATGTGAATCCCTTCATGATTAGGTGGGCTATATAAAATGTTTTTGTAACCACTTTGGCCACATGGTTGTCAAATGAGAGATTGCTATCAACTTGGGTCCCCAGGTCCCTAATTACTTCTTCTGTACTTAATGGATTACCACCTATGTGGTAATTTGTGGGCACTTTGTTTTTGCCAAATGGGATGACTATACACTTTTTGGCGTTTAGCTTGAGGCCATGTCTCTGGCACCAGTTGTCTGTTTCTATGAGGCCCTTTTGGAGGATGCTTGTGTCGGCTGGAGAGTCGATTATGGCACCCAGTTTGCAGTCATCTGTGAACTTGGTCAGCCACAGTCCTTCCGTATTGGCCTGTACCTCCACAAAATATATATTGAACAAGAGAGGTCCAAGGACTGAGCCTTGTGGGACGCCACTTGTAACTGGTTTGGAGTCTGACATGGCTCCAGCAATTCTAACCATGTGGGTTCTGTCCTTGAGCCAGTTTGAAACCCATCTAGTGACATAGGGGTTTATATTTAAGCTGGTGAGCTTATCTATAATGCCTGAGTGGAGTATTGTATCGAAGGCTTTTGCAAGGTCCAGGTAGGCTGTGTGGACCACCTTCCCCTCGTCAATGGCCTTGGTGACTGTTTCAAAGAAATCAACCAGGTTTAAGAGGCAGGATCTGCCCTTAACAAAGCCGAACTGGGGAGGTCTAGTGTCTGTAGGTCCCCAATTTCTTTATTTATGAGATCCGTGATGATCCTTTCCATAGCTTTGCAGACCAAGCTAGTCAGGCTTATGGGGCATTAGTTTCCAGGATCCACTGAGGCACCACCTTGTGAGAGGGACCACGGTTGCTGCACGCCACTCTTTGGATACATATCCTGTAGTAAGGTTGAGATTGAACAGTAGTTTTATGTTTGGGTTTAGCTCTTCTTGGAGTTCATGTAGGACGCAGCACAGGACACCGTCTGGTCCCATTGATGCTGTGTTTTTTGCTTTGAAGTGGGCGGCTCTTACCTGTGCATCTGAGATGTCAGGTGGGCAGCACTCTGCTGGGATAAATATTTGCCCTTTTGGTGGGGAGGGGGGAGAAGTTTGCACTGAACCTGTCAGCCAGGATGTTGGCAATGTCTGTGGGTTCGTGTATTTTTGTCATTTTGGACTAATTCTGAGCATATCTGGGAATTACCACCCAGGTTCTTAGAAAAATAGAATGCAAACCAAGCGGAAACAACAAAACAAATCCAAGACCGTGAATGGAGACAATAGTTCGATAAAATGCAATTCCTTTATTCAAAGGTAAATAAATCCAAAACTCGTGAAGTAGAAAACAGCAGAGTCAGACAGCCTGGACAATTGTTCAAGTTTTTCAAGTCGGAAACCCAGGTTCTTAACATAACTAAAGAAAGCCTTGTGATTATCCTTAGTGTCCTGTGCAATTTTTCTCTCGAAGCTGGCCTTAGACGATTTTACGAGTGCCCGCAGTTTTTTGGTAATACTGATCAGAGATGCCTTCCCTTTTTGGGATTTTGCTCTATCATTTAGTAGCTTCCTCCTTCTATTGTATAGTTTGTTTATGGCTGGGGTCCACCAGATAGGATGTCTGCCTTTGGAGGATTGGGTCTTGGTATTATTTGGGATCCCATGATCCATGCATTCTTGAAGGTGTTCATAGAATGTGTTTATAAAGGATTTTGCCATCTGGGCTGTATTTCCCACAGGCCCAGGCACTTTGAAGGATTCCACCTTGGTTTTGAGGAGTGTGAAATTTGCTTTAGAGATGTTTTTCACTGTGGTTTTCTGGGCAGGGGGTGGGGTCGGGATGTGAATATCCAGTGAGATTAGTTTATGGTCTGATTTTTCCAGTGAGGGATACACTTCTGGTCTGGAGCATAGAGTCCCCATGTTGGTGATGATCAGGTCCAGTATGTTTTCCCCTCTTGTTGGAGTGGTAACAAGTTGTTTAATAGTATTTGAGTTTATAAATTCTAGGAACCTTTGGGCTAGGGTGTTGGAGCTAGAGTAATGCTCCCAGTCTATGTTTGGGTAGTTGAAGTCGTCCAATATAATGGTGTTTAGAGAGACCTTCATATTTTCCAGTGTTCTCAGGAAGGCCGAGTGGGGTTCCTGGGTTTGGGAGGGTGGTCTGTAGCAGGCTATAAACTGGAAGGCAGTTTTACCCACTGTTAGTTGCACATGGATAGTCTCTGATGCTTCGTACTATGCCACCAACCTGGAGGTGTGGGTATCTTTGACGAATATTGATACTCCCCCTCCTTTTATGGTTCGGTCCAAGTTTTGGGGCCGGAAAGCATGGTATGAGGTATAATCTGGTAGTGCTGGGGTGCTCTCAGAGTCTTGAACCAGGTTTCTGTTACTGCACAGATATCGATGTTCTCCATGCTAAGGAGAGTTTCGAAAGTGCATCTTGAGGTTTAGACTTCTGGTGTTGAGTAGCATTACTCTTAGTTTCTTATCCTTTGTGATACCTATATAGGTGGGTTTGTCTTTTGAGCCTTGCCTAAAAAAGGCACTATGGGGGTAGCAAGAGCCATGCCAATATCTGAAAGCCCAGGGGTGACAGGTGCAAGCCATCCCTAGCGAAGCATCGTGGCTTGTCGAGCATGTTATCCCAGGCTGACAGGCATTGGATCCCCTTTGAATGACACCAATACTTAAGCCAATTATTGAAATTGATCATCTTGTCTTCATATTGTGGCATCATTCTCGGTGAGGGTAAGATGCTACTCAAGGTCAGGGTCATACCGGCCTGGGCTACATGCTCAGAGAGCTACTGTATGTCTCTTTTCATGTAGTCCAGGGAGGTACATCTCAGGTCATTCACACCAGCATGGGCAATGACTGAGTCATTTGTACTTGCCTTGGAGTGACCTGAGTGCTTGTGTTATGTGGCGGATCCTAGCACCCGACAGGCAGCTCACCGTGACCTTCTCCTTGTTCAGCCTGGTGAGCCGGACATCAGTGTGCCTGATGATAGAGTCACCTATTACAAGTGTATCAGGTGTGTTGTTTAGCCTTAAGGGCTGTGACTGTTTTGCACACTGGCTTTGTGAGCTATGTGTTGCACTTGTTTTGTTTTGGGGTAGTGGTTGCTTGGGTGTCTGCTTTGGAGGTCTCTGCTGCTTAGGCAGATTTTTATTTAGAGCCTCCGAGTATGGTTTTGTGTGTTTATGTGTTTGGTTTGCTGTCGTGGTAGGTCTATGTGAGACTAGAATTGTAGTGAGTGTGGTTTCTTCTCCTCCTGACTGGTTACGCCAGTACTGAGTTGAGAGAGCTTAGCCTTCAGTTTGGCTATATGGATGCATCTCTCACATGTAAATAGTTAAAAACAAACACCGCTGAGCAAAACAATGGAGGATTGCAGTCTCATTTAAATCACAAGTAGCTCCTAAATCCAATAGCCAAAGATGTAAATAATCCAAGTGCAGGCGAGGTATGTAAAAAGCAGGTTTATTAATAAAAAGAGGTGAGCTGCATGAGCTTCTTCAGACCTATACAACGGGAGGAGGAGAGGGTTGTCTGTGTACATGAGGCATTTGTAAGATTGCCTCAAGATTCCCAGATTCACCAGCTGGACCGGAGAGGAGATTGACAACTGACCTTTGGACATGCTAGAATAGTACTGGGAATTCCTTTATAATTGAAAAAAAAGTGCCAATGGGGAACAAGGTACTCAAGGAGTTTGTGAGGGTGTAGTGCTTTTAATTTTTTAGTGCTGACTTATATAATTGCTTTAGTGAGCAAGTGCCAGGTGACTTAAATGCAATGTGTTACATGTAACTTAAATGCAAAATCGACAAACAGTAACTTTCTTTTAAGTGAAACAAGGAAATAAGTACAGTAAGAAATGCAGATATCACTAGTGATCCACAGAAGCGCTGAAAAGTCGCATTTTAGGTGGTATTAGCTTTCAGGGAAATAAGAAGCAAACAAACAACAAGCATACAAACAAAGCTAGATTCAGCAGGCCTGGATCTAGTCTATGCAACAGCAAACAAGGTGTACCAATTTCAGTAAGAAACAGTTGAAATATGCCAGCACTATAAGCCTTTAACCAGAAATTCCCAGCTCAGAAGGGCAGAGTCCAGCCTCTCCTCCCACAAGAGTGCAGACCACAAACCTTCTTAATGTAAAATAACTGGCCTGAAGTCCAAGTGCTTAAACCAGAACTAATACACTTTTAGAATAACTGACACTGAGCCCTCAATCAGCAGTTCCCAACTTAGAAGGATTTAAGCTACCTGTCCTGCCACTACAGTGCAGACCACAAACCTTCTTAATGTAAAACAACTGGTCTGAAGCCCAAGTGTTTAAACTAAAAGGCTTAGAATGAGTTACACCAAGCAGTAATAAATACAACTGAGTACTTTTAAGATGACGAAGCAAAATAAAGTAGGAAGAAACACAAATGCAGTAAAAGCAGATAACTTTTTTCAGAAAAGTAGCAAAACAGTAGTAAAACAATTCACATGCAGTGCAAGCTGGTACACTTGAGTATGTAGCAATATTAGTCCACACACAGTTTGAAAAAATGTTAATTAAATTAAAAAGGACTAAAAGCAAGTGCAGAAAGGGTTTATTAAGTAGAATGCGGTAGAGATGGGACTGGGGGAGTGTCCTAGATCAAATCTACAGTGGGGCGGGCACTGCAAAAGCCACCAAATTTAAAACTACAACCAAGAACAAGGAGGGTGGGTGGGGAAGACAGTTTCAACAGAGATAGGTATGAGGAATCACAGTGCAAATGTGCGCTTGTTTCCTGCCTTTTCTGTAACTAGTCTAGTTCAGATACAGATTTTTCTGTATCCAGGACTGTGTGTAAGCTTCTCAGAGGTGCCAAAGTCTGCTGTTCAATTTTTCCCTTAGATCAGCTAGTTTTCTCCTCTCCTGCACTTTTACTACCTTACTAGTCTAGCACTTTACCATACCAGACTTCTTGTAGCAATTATTGTGGCACACAAAAGTGCTACCAGCAGTAAACATTCTACAAGGAAATAGCTCCAGTACTTATTATTAATGCCCACCCCTCCGGGCATGTCTAAAGGTCAGTTTCCTGTGCATTCTCCTATTAACCTGGTGAACTTGGGCATCCTGAAGCAATGTAGCAACTGCCTCATGTACACTGACAACCCTCTCCTCTTACCTCCCAACACTCAGTTTTGCAAGAGATGCACTTATATATCCAAATTCATATAAAAACACAAACCACACACCCACCTTTGCAGAGGCTCTCAATAAAAATCTACCCAAACAGCAGAGACCTCCAAGGTAGAAACACACTCGACCACCACAACACAACACTAATCATGAGACACGTAACTCACCAAAACTGTGTGCCACTCAACCAAAGCCTCTAAGGAAAAACAGCATGCCCAGCACACTAGTCATAGGTGACTCGATAGTAAGGTACACTGATGTCCCACCACTAGGCTGATTAAGGGAAAAAGTAACAGTCAGCTGTCTGTCAGGTGTCAGGATCCGCCACATAATGCACGCACTCAGGCCCCACAACAACAGGTACAAATATGACTCTGTCTTTGTACATGTGTGTGTGAATGACCTGAGACATACCTCCCTGGACTACATAAAAAGAGACATGTAGGAGTTCTCAGATTATGTAGCCGACAGGTATGACCCTAGCCCTGAGCAGCATCCTACCATCACCCAGAATAATACTACAGTACAAGCAGAAAATTATTGATTTCAACAATTGGCCTAGTTTCTGGTGCCATTCTAAGGGATCCAATATCTGTCTGCCTGGGATGACATGACTGACAGACCTGGATGCTTTGGCAGAGATGGGCAGCATCTGTCACCCCTAGGTTTTCAGATACTGGCCAAGGATTTTGCCACCCCTATAGTGCCTTTTAGGTGGTGTTCTAAAGACCAAATTACCAACATAACAGCTACAAATAAATGCAATCTGAGGGTCATGCTGCTCGATGCTAGAAGTCTAAATCTCAAAATGCACTTGGTCAAAGCACTCCTTAAAATGGAGAAAATCAATGTTTGTGCTGTAACAGAGACCTGGTTCAAGGCAGCAGAAAGCACCCCTGCACTAGCAGGCTATAACTAATTCCACACCTTTAAGCCCCAGAACTTGGACCGAAACTCCAAAGGCAGTGGTGTTTCCATATTCATAATGGATGCACACACCTCCAGACTGGTAGCCCAACATAACACATCAGAGATGCTTCAGGTGCAGCTAAAATTGCGTAAGACAGCAATTCAGGTCATAGCCTGTTATAGGTCCCCAACCATGTCCCAAGACTCACACTCCACATTCTAAGCACCCTGAAGAATATTAGGTCCACCCTAACACTCTCATACTGGGTGACTTCAACTACCGCCCATTAACTGGGAAAACTACTCATATACCAATACACTTGCCCATTGTTTCCTGGAATTCATTAATTCCAATGCCCTGGACCAGTTCGTTTTTACCTCCACTAGTGGTAGCAATATCCTTGACCTGGTTATTACTAACATGGGTGAATGTTGCTCTACACCAATAGTCAGCTCCTCCCTGGTTAGATCTGACGACAAACTAATCATCTTGGAAATCCACACCCCCCCCCCCTCTGCAAAGGTAACCACCATGAAAAACTTCTCCAAAGCTAACGTTGGGCTTCTAAAAACAGAGGTGGCTAACTTCATGGCACCCATGTAAATGGAGAATAGTTGCATGACTGACGAATAATACACCGATGCTCTGTACGAACACGTACACAAATGCATGGATCTTGCCATACCCAATAGAGCCAAGATGCTCTCCTCCAAAAGGAAGGCAATCTGGTGGTCCTCTGCCATAAACTCTACAAAAGAAGGAGGAAACTGATGCGAAATAAGGTGAAGTCCCAAGACTGGAAAAACTCCCTTATCACCCTCAACAAAAAGTTGAGATACCTCATCAAATACTCTAAAGCTACCCATGAAAACAGAATTGCAGCAAATAGTAAAGACAACCACAAGGCCTTCTATAGTTATGGGGACTTGAACCTTAACACAGGAAATAAACAGGACATGCTGGAGGGACAGATTCGTATCCCAGAGGCTCCCCCTCACTCTGTAACAAAATCCCAGTCCATGTTAGGCAAAGCCCCTCACTGTCCCTCTTCAAGAGAAATCTTGATGAGTGGATGGGAGATTGTAAGTTTACCCCTGGGATCTCTTCTGTGTCCCTGCCTGACAGAGGTACAGTAAACTAACCTTAAAGGGGCTACCTTCTGTGACCTACTATACAGAGGCACAGTCAACTAATCTAAAAGGGTGGCGAAAGCCAAACACACTCTGGCTAGGCTTATAAATGCCCTAGGGCAGGTAGCCTAGCATCAACCTATGAACCTATGTAAAGAATCTCCACGGCAATACTCAGATTTGCTCTGAGCTACTGCACAATGGTACCTCCTATACCAAGCCAACAGATTTTGCCAAAATACTGGCCGACAGATTCAGTGCCAACTTTAACCCTCCCTCTCCAAAGGACCAATCACAATACCATTAGGATTGCCAGGCACCCAGTATTACTGCTGCACACGTTAAAACAGCACTGTCCAAGGCCAAGAATACAGCTTCTATGGGACCTGACAATATCCCTGGCTGTGTTCTACATGAACTACAGCATGAAATGGCACCTCACCTGTGTGCCCTGTTCAATCACATCCGTACCTCAGGCTTTGTCCCTACCAAATGGCACACTGCTGCAGTAATCCATATCTGTAAGGAGGAGCTACTACAGATCCTGGGAAGTATTGCCCCATTAGCCTGACAAGTCTGATATGCAAAGCTATGGAACACATCATCATGGACCTAATAAACAAGGATATAGGGAATCTCCAAAGTCTGGATCCCACACAGTTTGGTTGTGTGAAGGGTAGATCATGCCTGCTCAACTTGGTCAACTTCTTTACTAGAGATGTAGATGAAGGCAAGGTGGTTCATATAGCCTACCTTGATCTGGCCAAGGCCTTTGATACCATGTCTCACTCAGGAATCATATAAAAACTCACCATCAACCCCTATGTCACTAGGTGGCTTGCAAACTGGCTCCCAGATAGAACCCACAGTGTAAAAGTAGCTGACTCCAAGTCAGAATGCCGACCAGTCATGAGTAGAGTCCCATAGGGATCGGTCCTGGTTCCTCTCCTGTTTGATATCTACTTCTCAGAAGTCCAGGCCAACATGAAGGGACTCTGGCTGGCAAAGTTCACAGACGGTTGCAAGTTGGGACCTATTATTAACTTCCCAAGTGATGCTAACATCTTACAAAAGGCCTCACAGAGACCAACGACTGGTGTTGGAACCATGGTTTTAAGCTCAATGCCAAAAAATGTGTCATCATCCCCTTTTGGAAAAACCCATTTCCAATGAATTACCACATAGATGGTAGTCCACTGAACACAGAAGGCATAAGAAGAGATCTGGGAACACAGGTTGGCAGCAACCTCTCTTTTTTTTTTTTTTTACTCAAATGATTTTTATTTTGATGAAATGGCACAATAATTTAATACATTCATAACATTCACTATTATTTACAGTATTTACGTTCAGCCTGACAAAAGGAATCAGTTAAAAACATTTGTAATTAAATAATGTTAATATATAAACTGCGACAGATAGGAAGAGTTTGGTTCCATCTGTAGGGTATCAATCAAGTTCAAAACTTTCCTCCACGGACTGTTAACCAACGGCTTAGGAAAAGTTCTTAGCTCTTTAGTTCTTTTCTCCATTAGTATGTATTTCTTCAGTGATGATAGGGATTCCTCCATTGTCGGTGCTACATTAGAGTTCCATCTTCTAGTTATACATTTTCTGTCTATCGCTAACATTGTCCACAACAAATACAGGTCAGCTTTCTTCATATTATTACTATTAACAACATTCAATAAAATTAAAGACTTTGTCAAAACAAATGTATCTGCATAGATAGCTTGAAGAAATTTGTTAATTTCATTCCAATATGATTTAATATTAGTACAGTCATAAAAAATATGAGACCGGTCAGCATTTGTGGACAGATGACATCTCCAACATAACTTGCTGTTTGAAGGGTTCATTTTTGAGAGTTTGTCAGGTGTCAAAAAGGATCTATGTAGACATTTCCAATGAAAAGTCCTCCAGAATTGAGAATAAGAAGTTAGTTTAACTGAAAATAAAATGTTTGTTTTATCTTCCATTGATAATGATACTTGAAACCCTTTAGTTAGGTATTGCCAGTAAGAAATTTTTAGGAACTGTCTTATAGACAAAGTGTTATATAGATATGATAATTCATTCTTAATATGGATATTATTATATAGATTTCCAAAAATCCAGTTTATAATTTTTGGTATGGTTTTGAAGGATGAGTTATGCATTATCCTACACAGATCCTTAGTGTATGCTGTGACACTCTGAAGAACAGCCACCACATTGCCACTGTGGTCAGAAAGTCCTACTATGTGGCACATCTCATTACTAAGGGTTTTGCATACAGGAAGAAAGAGGTCATTGTCTCCTCTATGCCTCTCATTAGGCCAATCATCGAGTACAATGCCCCATTTGACATGCACCTCACTAGACACCTGGAACAATGGGAGAGGATGCAAAATTACCTCACAAAGAGGATCCTAGGCCTTAAACACTTGTCCTATATGTACAGACTCAGAAAACTCCAACTATTCTCTGTCTCATATCAGTTACTTAGAGGCAATCTCTGCTTAACTTGCAAAGCCATGTCTTACCCAGCTCTGTTGGAAATGCTGCACCTAATGAAATCCCAATCCCTCTACACCACACGGTCCAGAGACCTCAACCTCATTACCACAATCAACAGAATGTGCTGGAGGGACAGGTTCATAACACAGAGACTTCCCATGTTATGGAATAGACTTCCGATACATGTCAAACAGAGCACTTCACTGGCCCTCTTCAAGAGAAATCTTGATGAGTGGATGGGAAATAGAAAATTCACCCCGGGGATCACTCCAGTGGGTCTACTTGACAAAGGCACTGGGAACTAAAGTCAGGTGGCACAATGCCTGGGTAATCCTATGGGCTAGGCCTGGAAAGGCTTCAGGGCCATTAGCCTAGTACAAACCTATGAACCTATCAACTTATCAGGCGAAGCTGTGTCTATATATTTGTGTAGATGGTTATAAAGGACATCAGTATAGCCATCAATGACCTATGGGGAAACTGTAGCTTGGACATAAATTATACCATCCCTTAGTAGAGTAGAGTTAGCTTTAGTGGAGTTGTTTAGCCTGACTTCTCCTTTGAGTACTTCTGGAGCTATTGACACTTCAAAAAAGACTGTTTGATGGTCAGATTTAAACAGTGTAGGTCCTACACATGAGGCTTTGCATCAGTCACTCATGTTGTGGAGGACTGGGTCTAGAATATTATAGCCCCTTGTGGGGTGGTGCACTATTTGTTCCAGGGCATTTGAGTAAGCAAGTCCAGCAACTGTTATGCAGTGAGTTTGGCCTCGAAAGGATATGAGTTTGCATTAGAGCAGATGATGGAGTCGTCGGCATATTGGCATGTGGCTTGAGGTATAACTGAGTGGAGTTCATTTATAAACACGGAGAAGAGAAGGGACCCAGAATGGAGCCTTGTGGAACTCCTATGGTATTTAATATTTATAGCATCATTTAGTCCAGGAAATTTGTCCGATTTTAACTTAATTTGCCACAAGGTTTCCCTTTGTTCAACATAGTTTTTAAAATCAACCCCTCTCAAATCTGTCTTATATACTTCCAGTACTGAAAATAAAAACTTTTTAAAATTGTGGCATACTATGGAATGTTTATATAAAGCATTAGTCTCATCATGCTTACTAATACTGTAAATGTGTTCACGAATACGGGTTTTTAAACTTCTGGTAGTCATTCCAACATAGAAAACTGGACATGTACTACAAACACTAATATAAATAACCCCTTTTGTACAACAGTCAACATAACCAGGAACTTCCAGTGTCCTCCTTAGGGTATCGACTGCTATATAGGGCCCTTCAGCAATCCAGTAAGTTGTGCAGGTGTCTGGTACAGTACATACCAAAGGGAGCATTATATTCAAAAAAAGGCCTGATGAGGGACAAGTACGGGGCAGTTATAACCTCTTTTGATCTTGAAGCGATGCATTTGCTAATCAGGGGAGCAGTGTAGAATGTTTTTCTCACCACAGTAGACACATGGTGTTCAAAGCTGAGTTTCCAGTCAACTTGAGTTCCAAGGTCTCTCAGTACAGAAGTGGTGATTAAGTTAGTCTTGATTATTTTAAAATCAGCATGGATTTTTTTTTTAATCAAAGGGAATAATGATGCATTTTTTAGCATTTAGTTTAAGGCCATGATTTTGGCACCAGTCAGAAGTCCATGTAAGCCTCTTTTGAAGAGCACTGACATTGCTAGGCAATTCAGTGATAGCACGGTTGCCCGTTACCCATTGCCCATCTGTTTTGGCCTGCCTCTGGGAAGTATATGCCAAACAAGAAGGGGCACAGCACTCATCCTTGTGGGACCCTGCTGATGACAGGTCTACTGGTTGAGGTGAATTTTCCCACTTTGACTGATCGTTGTCCATCTGCGAGCCAGTTTGCAACATACAACAGCAGAGGAATTGATATTCAGCTGGGTTAGTTTCATTGATGCCCACATGTGAGATTGTGTTGAAGGCCTTGGCCAAGTCAAGATAAGTTGTGTGCACAGCTTTGCCTTTGTCTACGGCTCTGGTCACATTCTTGAAGAAGTCCACCAGGTTCAGCAGGCATAACCTACTCTTGACAAATTAACCACAAGTAGACCAGATAAAAACAACAAGAAACAGTCAAGGGTACATGACAACCAGTTTGTTTCCACATCCATTGTGCAAAATAGTTAAAAATAGTTAAACGTTAAGCACTTTCGTCCCACCACAAAATTCAGGGACTTCATCAGAAATAATTCATATAAGACCCCATATTTAAATACTAAGTCCAATAAAACAAACCAATTAACACATTAATTAAACCACACACAAAAATTAACTCTCTATGTATCCAAGCTTGAGTACGCAGTTAATACTCACATAATCATTCAGCAATGGGTATATACAGGCATTCACTCATAGTTGCAACTTTAATTCACAAATTTCTAAATGCTGTGGTAAAATCTTCCCGTGTGCATCTGAAATAATCTGTTGAATAACAGTAAAACCAAAATAATGGTCTGGAAATTTACCCACATGCTTACTAAGGGCATTGATCGGTCTTCATTTTTTTTTAATATCCAACAAATGTTCATAAATCCACTCTCGCAGGTGCCTAGAGGTATAGAAAACAGGACATTGTAAGCATTTAGCCATGTATACATTCTTTGACTGACAATTGTAATGCCCTTGTGCAAGGAAACTAAAATCCCCAAGCTTAAACTTTCTCTCAGTTGGAATAATAGAAGAACATTGCTTGCACATCCCACATTTAAAATTACTCAAAGGTTTATTGGAATGTATATTTATTACCCCTGGCGTTCTAACATACTTAAAAGACAGATCTTTTAAAAACCAAGGCGCAACGGCTTATAACCCAACACAATTTCTAATTGACTGATCGAGGGCAAATAACAATTTTGAAGTAAAATGTGTTGATTATAGATAAATTGTATTTTATTAAAACTGTAATAAAATGTTCACCATTTTTGTTCTAATTAACCGCCTTGTTAAAATGAAAGTTGTTGCAATCCAACAAAACGTTTTGTCACAGTTTGTTGTTTAAAATAGGCTCATAAGGGAAATACCTTTTTTCCCTTTTAGTCACTGCCAACTCATTATGCAAGAGCATTGTCTGTCAGAGCTTTTGATAACCCTCACAAGGAACAATTATACCTGAATTGTACTCAACCCAGGCTTATGAGGGTTAGCTTGGCTGTGGTTTAATTATGGTGTTAATTATGAAGCATTGGTTTATTGACTGCAAATACTTTAAATGTGGGGTCTCATAAGGAATTTGAAAGTTAGTTCTGAGGAAAGTCTTATATGAATTTTGTGTAGGGACAAAAGCACTTTAACCCTCAATTATTTTTAACTATTTGCACAATCAGATATGGAAACAATAAACTGGTTGTTGTGTACCCTTGGCTATTACTCTCGATAACTTATCTACCCTTGATGGAAAGCCACACTAGGAAAGATCTATAGGGTTTGGAGTGGTCATTTATGTCCTTATGCTCTGAGATCCATGATAATTTATTCTATTGCCTTACTAGATTCCTGGATCTGTTGGTGAGCTGCTGTTGTGAAGGTGGAAAATAATTCATTGTTCTCTATTCAGTGGAGACAAAGGCGAGAATGATACTCGGGACTGTGAAGTTGAATAGGGATTACCCCAGTGAGTAGATAGCTGTTTAAGAACAGTAAGAATGCAGCACAGAATGCCATCTGGACCCTTATGAAGCTGACTCTGTTCCTAGTCTTGAGAATAGCAGTGCTTACTTTCTCTTTGGAGATGCAGGGGAGTGATGTTGAAGACATGGTTTATAGTAAGCTTGGAGGCGGGAGATGGGAATGTGAATTCTTTTCAACAAACCTTTCTGCCCTAATAGGTTTGCAGTTTCCACTGGGTCAGTGTTAATGCGATACCATCCACAATTAGTAGTGCACATAGCTTTTAGGTTGCAGACATAGCAGAAGAAAGCCTTTATAGTTATCCTTTATTATGTGTTGCTACATTTTTGATCTTTGAGGATTTCTACAAGTTGTATTATTTGCTTTTTAGGCTGTGGAGGGTGGTTTTCCAGTTCAGGGTTCTGACTTTTTTGTTAGAAGCTTCTTTCACATACTGTATAATCTAGTAATGACAGACATCCACCAGCATGGACTTTATTTTTGCTTGAGGATCTTTCTGCTGAATATCTGAGCTGTTTGGTTGGCTGTTATATACCTACATCAACGGTATTACAAGCTGTATTAAGTACAAACTTGCAGTATTAAAGATAGTACACTGCATTTTATTCTTCTGTTTATTTGTTTCACTGGAATACGTGTGATCCTCTCTCTGTCCTCTCTGTAGTTAGTGGGAGTTATTGTTCTCACTTCATTGACATTCGGTGTGTTGAACTCTTAGCCTAGAGGGTTTCTCTGTGTTTAAAAGTGTTAGTCACACTATCTGTGAAATTATTTCTGCTGAATAACTGAGCTGTTTGGCTGGCTGCTATATACCTACATCAACTGTATTACAAGCTGAATTAAGTGCAAACTTGCAGTATTAAAGATAATTGCTGCATTTTATTTTCTCAGTTTATTTGTTTCACTGAATATTGAATGGTCTCTCTCTGCGGTTAGTTTCCCACCCTCCTTCCCTGTTCTTGTTGTGGTATTAATCTTGGTGGCTTTGTAATTGCCCGCCTTCCTGTAAATTTGTGTTTGAACACTCCTCCTGGGTCCATCTGATTTGCTCACTCAACCGAGTAAAGTGGGATCATATTCTGGGGTTTCGATTTCAGACACTCCCTACCAGTCCCATCTGCTCAGCTCTATCCAGGCTCTATCTCAGTCTAGTGTCATTAGCTCATTTTACGTAATGCAGAGAAAACATTTGAGGAAAGCCAACCCACTTGGGTCCTTAACCTTGAATTATCTTCTGTTTCTCTTTTTTCCCTTTCCACTTTACTAAGAAAAAAAAAAAATCGTTGCTAGAAGCGAATTTCCTTGTGTGCTGACAGTGAATTATTGCTTCTCAGCTGATAAAGTATATTTTTGGCACTTTTACTAACTGTTCAGAGTTGAATAAAACAATAATTAAATTCAGTTCAGAGAATACAGTTTGAATAAATTGCACTATTTAAACTATAAAACTGGTAATTTGTTTTAATATTTCTACACACTCAAGTGTGCTTGCTCACTTGCACTGCACTTCTAATTGTTTTAGTGCTGTTTTAGCTGCTTTTTCTGTATAAAAATAAATAAATAAATAAATTTCCTAGCTTGTATCCTGCCTTTCCTGTAAATCCAAGTCTAGTCCAGATACAGATTTATTTGTATCCAGTACAGTTTGGTAATCTTCTAGAGTCCTCCCAGCAAGCCTTTCTGTGTTGGAGGAAACCTTCACTAGATTTAGCAGAGGAGTGGCAAGCACCACTTGGCTATTTACCAGAAGAGTGGTTTCTGTGCCTAGAAATTGTAGTTTACTTTTTTGGCCGTTTAGGCAGTTTTTCCATCTCTTTCAACTTTCTGGTCCTAAGCAACGCCCAGGTCTCTGCACTTGTTTCCCACCTTTCCTGTAGCCAGTTTAGTCCAGATACAGTTTTCCTCCTTTTATCCAGGATGGTTTTGTAAGCTTCTGAACCCCCAAGCCTTTTTTCTGTGTTGAGGAAGCCTTCTATGGCTTAACAGTAGGAGTAGGTAAGCCAACTTCAGGCAGCCTATCTACCATGAGTGTTGTGGTTTCTGGCCCAGAAATTGTAGTTTTATTCTCCGTTTGGGCATTTTTTTCCATTTCTTTCAACTTTCTGGTTTATAAAGCCCACATTTGCATTTGTTCCCACCTTTCCAATAACTAGTCTGTAGTCAGATACAGATTTGCTGTATCAGGATTGTTGTTAGCTTCTGGGCCCCACACCAGGATAAACTAGAAACCCATATAATGAGACTATAATAAAACATCTAGTGAGCTATTTAAATGTTTTTTTCCAGTATGCAAGCTTTTTGTATTTATGCAGTTTTCAAAAGAATGTGTTTATAAATTGTTTGGGTATATTGTATATTTATTGGGTTAATATATTATATATATATATATATATATATATATATATATATATATATATATATATATACACACCGTGTGTGTGTGTGTGTGTGTGTGTGTGTGTGTGTGTGTGTGTATAAATTCAGCATACAATGAACTGCATTCTCCAGATAAGTAATATAGTTTTGTATAAAAATGTATGTATCATAGAGCAAGATATGTTAATATGGGTTTAGAGAACCTTTAATATACTGATTTTCTGATTGTTTAATTATCAAGAATGAGGAATATGTAATTACTTATTCAATTAATTATGGTGTAATAAAGGAAATGCTGCTTGGGTGTAAAACAGTCCTTGAATGTGAAAGCTGAGGTACCAGATGCACCAGTAAAGCTTGTTTCTAGTTTATCTTGGTGTGGTGTGTTTATTGTTGCGACCTGCATACCTTTTTTGTGTTTGTTCTCATTCTATTTCACCTCAGTAGGTGAAGAAAGTGGCAGCTGATGTTTCAGAGCTATCTTGCTGTAAAATTTGGAGAGATAGAGAGGAGAGAATGGCGGAGATGACCCGTGGAAATGGGAGAAACCAATGTTAACAAAGCTGACTTCATTAAATTGGGCGACTTCACAACCAAATGAGGTGACTCTTTTTTATGATATAAAAGAGCTTTTGGAAAGATATGTAGCCTTAGACATTACTCCCCATGGTCACTAGGATCAATACATGGCTACCAGCTTTTGATTTTGCCAAGGATGAAGCTGACTTGACTTGAGTGAATGGAATCACGGCGCGTATCTCTGGCATGTACCAAGGCGTGGCTAAGGTGCTATATCAATGAAACACAATACAGCAAGAGAAACTGAGAGCCGATATCCTGTGAATACAAACACAATTGGCAGAGATGGTGACAGAAATGGTGTTTCAATCCAGCTTTTGTGGAATGACATCAAAAGTAAAGGATTGGAGAAGGTGGAGGAAGTCAGTCACCCTGCAGAAAAGGGGTAAACTTTAACATGACCTGAGACGACTGCCACGGAACAATATAATTTTTGTAAGCGTAAAGGAAACCAGGGGAAGGGTGTTTGAGTCAGCGGCGGTTTGCCAAAAGAGCGCGGGGAAGGACCATGATTTATCAATGTTGTCCAAAGCAAACCGCATCTAGCAGCAAAAGAGTGAAACCACTTCTAAGACCTCAGTGATGGCAATTTAGATTCCATGCAGGATGAAGGAGCTTCAGTCATCAGGTATGTCAAGAAGCCTCAAGATGTCAGGACACAAGATGGCAGGGGAATTATAACTCTGGCAGTGGTAACAACAATAGCAACAGAAGTTTTGCAGGAATCATAAGAGGTGAAACCGATGGGAAGTTGGACGGTAGCAAGAGCTCAGGAAGGACTTAATGCTTTTCAGTTGTAGACAATTTAAAAGCTGTAAACATGACTGAATGGACTCTAAATAGTGATATTGTTAGCTTGTTGGACAAAGGGGTAAAGTTTAGTTCTACTTTGTACCCAGCCTAGCCGACTTGATTTTGAAATAACTCGTTTTTGCAATATGTTACATTTGAGGGCATTTTTTAAACATAAAAAAGTGAGGAAAATGCTGAAACTGCTGTTAATGTGGAAGCTGTTTCAATTAATGAATCTTTATGTGAACATGAAAGTGTAGATGATGATAATTCACTTTTAACTCTGTTTATGATTATGATTCGATAGAAAATGCTGATGACAATGATTTGTGGGCAACGGAGGGCACCCTATAGATTCAGATACTGGATTTCATACTGGATATGGAAAACTACGTTTACCATGTATCCCTTATAAAAGTATGTTTATGCCCCCTAAGGTATCTATGAGTATTTGTGTTTTTGAAAATGTGTTGTGTCAACAAATGGAGTTTGAGTATGGAAAATTTAAAAAGAGTATGATTCCATACAATTTAACTAAGGCTCAGTGGGAGGCATTACAACAACTAAGATCATATAGTGACAATTACACATTCTTGCAGGCCGATAAAGGGGGCAATTGGGTGTTAATGACCAAACAACAATATAGTGATATGACAATGGCATTATTAGGGGATACTTTGGTGTATGAATTACTGCAGTGGTGGTGCTGCGGTAGCATTGTCGCCTCACAGTAAGACGTTGTCCGGTTCGATTCTCAGCTAGAGGGTCTTCTTCATGGAGACATGCGTGAATGGGCGTACCTTCTTTGAAGGTTGTGCGTCAGGGCTGGCAACTCGGCAAGTAAAAACCTACTGCCAATCATTAGCGGACCGGAGTTCCGCTGTGGCAACCCCTAACCGGGAAAAGCCGAAAGACGCAACAACAACTTTGGCGTATGAATTATTGCCCTATAACCCAGTCAAAGAGTTCAACATGAATCTGTTGGATATTTTAGAGAGAGGAGAGAGTTTGGGTTTCCTTACTGGACAAGATGTTAAAAATGTTGCATATTAAAACCCTAAAGATACGGTATTTAGAACAATACCCAAAATACATAAAAATATTCACAATCCCTCGGTTAGTCTTATAGTGTCATGCAAGGGTTCTTACAAAATATAGGCATGCTTTTGGACAGCCAATTGAAAGTGTATTTGATCAGAGTAATGTCACATATTAAAAATGGGAAGGAGTTGGCAGATATTGTGGTTGAGATGGATTGGCCCTAGAATATTTTGGGCCTGTGGACGTAAATTCTTTATATACTAATATAAAGAATAAATGGGGCCTGGAAGCCATCAGGGGAATGATGGGGGAAGGTCCTTGTACTGATTATCAGATTATTAGAATTTTCACTCACTGACAATTGCTTCCGGTTTGGTACTTAGCATTTCCTGCAAAAAGAAGGCACAGCGATGGGGGCTTCTTATGCCCCCCTATGCTATCCTGTTCATGAATTACTTTGAAATGAATTATGTTTATAACACAGAATTTTATAAATGGAGCGTCGTACTTTTTAAAAGATATATAGATGATCTTATATTCATTTGTAAAGGTGATATTCATGAATTTCAGGACTTCATACAGGAAATGCATGACAATAGATTTGGGCTACAGTTCACCTATAATAACAGTAGGGGTGACATGCAATATCTAGACTTGAAATTTTATGTGAATGAGGAAGGCCATGTTGGGTGTTGGCCATTTACCAAGGTTACTGCAGTTAACAATTTTCTCAGAGCAGACAATACGCATGCTCCACACTTGTTAGCCTCATTGCCTTATGGTGAATTTTTGAGGATAGCTAACAATACTTCTGATCATGACAGGCTGGGTTACGAATTTGGGAAGGTTAGGAATAAGCTTTTAAATAGAGGGTATAACCTTGAAGTTTTGGACAAAGCGGAAAACAAGGTATTAAGGAAATTAGGTCTAACACACAGTAGGAGACAGGGGGAAAAGACCAGCGAAGTTGGGGAAGCAATAGATGGACAAAAGAAGGAGATTCAAACAAATTATTTTTGTGAACAGGTAATTTCCATTCTCTGAGATTCTCAGAGGATTATTTGTAAGGTTTTTGACCATAATAAGAAATAATGAAAAAGTGAAGGTTATTTTTCCTGATAAAGTCACTTTTTCCTACAGTACTTTTAAAAGAACTCCATACAGGAACATGGCTTTGACCATGTTGTTTCCCGCAGTTCCTATTCAGTGTGTTACAAGATAGGTACAGGGCACGTGGATGTGTTCTTTACCTTAGAGAAGCTCATTTTGTGGCAGAAGAAAACCAGAATGTTTAATGTGTTTTCATTAATCCAGACTTGTTGGTCTAACTAGGTGCTTCGGTACTGGGGTAGGAAGACCTACTACAACTTCCGGAACTACAGGAAGCAGCATGGTCGAAGTCATGTTCCTGTATGGAGTTCTTTTTATTTTTATTTTCATTAATATGTTATACACTCATTTTGGTTGTTTGTATGCTGGTTGGTGCTGGACATTGAGGAGAGTCGTGTGTATTCAGTCCGAGCACACATTTCACCGAGTACCTGTTTTTTGGCAGTGTGTGTGTGTGTGTGTGTATATGTGTGTGTGTGTGTGTGTGTGTGTGTGTATATATATATATATATATATATATAGAGAGAGAGAGAGAGAGAGAGATAAAATTCAGCAATAATGAACTGCATTCTCCAGATAAGTAATATAGAGTTTTGTAAAAATGCATGTATTATAGAGCAAGATTTGTTAATATGGGTTTAGAGAACCTTTAATATACACTGATTTTCTAATTGTTTAATTGTCAAGAATTAGGAATATGTAATTAATTATTTAATTAATTGGTATATAAAGGAAATGCTGCTTGGGTGTAAAAACATTCCTTGAAGGCGAAAGCTGAGGTAGCGGATGCACCAGCAAAGATTGTTTCTAGTTCATCCTGGTGTGGTGTGGTTTATTGTTGCGATCTGCATACCTTTTTTTGTGTTTGTTCAGCTTCTGAGCCCCCCCCCCCCAAGCCTTTCTGTGTTGGAGGGAAGCCTTCTAGCTTGTCAGTGGGAGTGGTAAACACTAGCATATCTACCACAAGAGGAGTGGTCTGTGCCCCAGAAATTGCAGTTTATTAGCCGTTTGGGCAGTTTTTTCCCTCTCTTTCAACTTTCTGGTCTAAAAGCCCATGTTTGCACTTTTCCCACATTTCCTGTAACTAGTCTAGTCCATATATAGATTTGCTGTATCCAAGACAGCATGTAAGCTTCTGAAACCCCCCCCCCCAAGCCTTTCTGTGTTGGAGGGAAGCCTTCTAGCTTATCAGTGGGAGTGGTACACACTAGGTAGCCTATCTACCACAAGAGGAGTGGTTTCTGGCCCAGAATTTGTAGTTTATTGTCAGTTTTTCCATCTCTTTTAACTTTCTGATTTAAAAGCCCACATAGGTTCATAGGTTCATACTAGGCTATCTGCACTAGGGCATTTATAAGCCTAGCCAGAATGTGTTTGGCTTTCGTCAACCCATTTTAAATTAATTTTGCTATGCCCTTTTTTGAGGTTAGTATACTGTGCCTCTGTCTAACAGTGACACAGAAGTGATACCTGGGGTAAACATACGATCTCCCATCCACTCATCAAGATTCCTCTTGAAGAGAGTCAATGAGGGATGCTGCCTAACCTGGACTAGGATTTTATTCCAGAGTGAAGGGAGCCTCTGGGTTATGCATCTGTCCCTCCAGTATGTCCTATTTATTTCAGTGCTGAGGTTCAAGTCTCTCGAGCACGCAGCTCGATGGGATTTGGATTTTCTGAGGTGCAGCATTTCCATTAATTCCGGGTTGGACATGGCTTTATACGTCAGGTACAGATCGCCTCTGAACAGGTGGTATGCCACTGAGTAGAGCTGGAGTTTCTTAAACCAGGCAGCATATGGTATCTGTTTGAGCCCTGTGATCCTCTTGGTGAGGTACTTTTGGGTCTTTCCAGTTGCTGCAGGTGTCTGGTAAGGTGCATCCCAAAAGGGGCATTGTACTCAATTATGGGCCTGATGAGGGATGAGTAAAGAGGCACAATGACCTCCCCTGATCTAGATGTGAATCCCTTCATGATTAGGTGGGCTATATAAATGTTTTTGTAACCACTTTGGCCACATGGTTGTCAAATGAGAGATTGTTATCAACTTGGGTCCCCAGGTCCCTAATTACTTCTTCTGTACTTAATGGATTACCACCTATGTGGTAATTTGTGGGCACTTTGTTTTTGCCAAATGGGATGACTATACACTTTTTGGCTTAGCTTGAGGCCATGTCTCTGGCACCAGTTGTCTGTTTCTATGAGGCCCTTTTGGAGGATGCTTGTGTCGGCTGGAGAGTCGATTATGGCACCCAGTTTGCAGTCATCTGTGAACTTGGTCAGCCACAGTCCTTCCGTATTGGCCTGTACCTCCACAAAATATATATTGAACAAGAGAGGTCCAAGGACTGAGCCTTGTGGGACGCCACTTGTAACTGGTTTGGAGTCTGACATGGCTCCAGCAATTCTAACCATGTGGGTTCTGTCCTTGAGCCAGTTTGAAACCCATCTAGTGACATAGGGGTTTATATTTAAGCTGGTGAGCTTATCTATAATGCCTGAGTGGAGTATTGTATCGAAGGCTTTTGCAAGGTCCAGGTAGGCTGTGTGGACCACCTTCCCCTCGTCAATGGCCTTGGTGACTGTTTCAAAGAAATCAACCAGGTTTAAGAGGCAGGATCTGCCCTTAACAAAGCCGAACTGGGGAGGTCTAGTGTCTGTAGGTCCCCAATTTCTTTATTTATGAGATCCGTGATGATCCTTTCCATAGCTTTGCAGACCAAGCTAGTCAGGCTTATGGGGCATTAGTTTCCAGGATCCACTGAGGCACCACCTTTGTGGAGAGGGACCACGGTTGCTGTACGCCACTCTTTGGATACATATCCTGTAGTAAGGTTGAGATTGAACAGTAGTTTTATGTTTGGGTTTAGCTCTTCTTGGAGTTCATGTAGGACGCAGCACAGGACACCGTCTGGTCCCATTGATGCTGTGTTTTTTGCTTTGAAGTGGGCGGCTCTTACCTGTGCATCTGAGATGTCAGGTGGGCAGCACTCTGCTGGGATAAATATTTGCCCTTTTGGTGGGGAGGGGGGAGAAGTTTGCACTGAACCTGTCAGCCAGGATGTTGGCAATGTCTGTGGGTTCGGTGTATTTTTTGTCATTTTGGACTAATTCTGAGCATATCTGGGAATTACCACCCAGGTTCTTAGAAAAATAGAGTGCAAACCAAGCGGAGTCAACAAAACAAATCCAAGACCGTGAATGGAGACAATAGTTCGATAAAATGCAAATCCTTTATTCAAAGGTAAATAGTAAATCCAAAACTCGTGAAGTAGAAAACAGCAGAGTCAGACAAGCGCTTTCGCTTGGACAATTCCAAGCTTTTTTCAAGTCGGAAACCCAGGTTCTTAACATAACTAAAGAAAGCCTTGTGATTATCCTTAGTGTCCTGTGCAATTTTTCTCTCGAAGCTGGCCTTAGACGATTTTACGAGTGCCCGCAGTTTTTTGGTAATACTGATCAGAGATGCCTTCCCTTTTTGGGATTTTGCTCTATCATTTAGTAGCTTCCTCCTTCTATTGTATAGTTTGTTTATGGCTGGGGTCCACCAGATAGGATGTCTGCCTTTGGAGGATTGGGTCTTGGTATTATTTGGGATCCCATGATCCATGCATTCTTGAAGGTGTTCATAGAATGTGTTTATAAAGGATTTTGCCATCTGGCTGTATTTCCCACAGGCCCAGGCACTTTGAAGGATTCCACCTTGGTTTTGAGGAGTGTGAAATTTGCTTTAGAGATGTTTTTCACTGTGGTTTTCTGGGCAGGGGGTGGGGTCGGGATGTGAATATCCAGTGAGATTAGTTTATGGTCTGATTTTTCCAGTGAGGGATACACTTCTGGTCTGGAGCATAGAGTCCCCATGTTGGTGATGATCAGGTCCAGTATGTTTTCCCCTCTTGTTGGAGTGGTAACAAGTTGTTTAATAGTATTTGAGTTTATAAATTCTAGGAACCTTTGGGCTAGGGTGTTGAGCTAGAGTAATGCTCCCAGTCTATGTTTGGGTAGTTGAAGTCGTCCAATATAATGGTGTTTAGAGAGACCTTCATATTTTCCAGTGTTCTCAGGAAGGCCGAGTGGGGTTCCTGGGTTTGGGAGGGTGGTCTGTAGCAGGCTATAAACTGGAAGGCAGTTTTACCCACTGTTAGTTGCACATGGATAGTCTCTGATGCTTCGTACTATGCCACCAACCTGGAGGTGTGGGTATCTTTGACGAATATTGATACTCCCCCTCCTTTTATGGTTCGGTCCAAGTTTTGGGGCCGGAAAGCATGGTATGAGGTATAATCTGGTAGTGCTGGGGTGCTCTCAGGAGTCTTGAACCAGGTTTCTGTTACTGCACAGATATCGATGTTCTCCATGCTAAGGAGAGTTTCGAGTGCGTGCATCTTGAGGTTTAGACTTCTGGTGTTGAGTAGCATTACTCTTAGTTTCTTATCCTTTGTGATACCTATATAGGTGGGTTTGTCTTTTGAGCCTTGCCTAAAAAAGGCACTATGGGGGTAGCAAGAGCCATGCCAATATCTGAAAGCCCAGGGGTGACAGGTGCAAGCCATCCCTAGCGAAGCATCGTGGCTTGTCGAGCATGTTATCCCAGGCTGACAGGCATTGGATCCCCTTTGAATGACACCAATACTTAAGCCAATTATTGAAATTGATCATCTTGTCTTCATATTGTGGCATCATTCTCGGTGAGGGTAAGATGCTACTCAAGGTCAGGGTCATACCGGCCTGGGCTACATGCTCAGAGAGCTACTGTATGTCTCTTTTCATGTAGTCCAGGGAGGTACATCTCAGGTCATTCACACCAGCATGGGCAATGACTGAGTCATATTTGTACTTGCCTTGGAGTGACCTGAGTGCTTGTGTTATGTGGCGGATCCTAGCACCCGACAGGCAGCTCACCGTGACCTTCTCCTTGTTCAGCCTGGTGAGCCGGACATCAGTGTGCCTGATGATAGAGTCACCTATTACAAGTGTATCAGGTGTGTTGTTTAGCCTTAAGGGCTGTGACTGTTTTGCACACTGGCTTTGTGAGCTATGTGTTGCACTTGTTTTGTTTTGGGGTAGTGGTTGCTTGGGTGTCTGCTTTGGAGGTCTCTGCTGCTTAGGCAGATTTTTATTTAGAGCCTCCGAGTATGGTTTTGTGTGTTTATGTGTTTGGTTTGCTGTCGTGGTAGGTCTATGTGAGACTAGAATTGTAGTGAGTGTGGTTTTCTTCTCCTCCTGACTGGTTACGCCAGTACTGAGTTGAGAGAGCTTAGCCTTCAGTTTGGCTATATGGATGCATCTCTCACATGTAAATAGTTAAAAACAAACACCGCTGAGCAAAACAATGGAGGATTGCAGTCTCATTTAAATCACAAGTAGCTCCTAAATCCAATAGCCAAAGATGTAAATAATCCAAGTGCAGGCGAGGTATGTAAAAAGCAGGTTTATTAATAAAAAGAGGTGAGCGCTTTCGCATGAGCTTCTTCAGACCTATACAACGGGAGGAGGAGAGGGTTGTCTGTGTACATGAGGCATTTGTAAGATTGCCTCAAGATTCCCAGATTCACCAGCTGGACCGGAGAGGAGATTGACAACTGACCTTTGGACATGCTAGAATAGTACTGGGAATTCCTTTATAATTGAAAAAAAAGTGCCAATGGGGAACAAGGTACTCAAGGGGAGTTTGTGAGGGTGTAGTGCTTTTAATTTTTTAGTGCTGACTTATATAATTGCTTTAGTGAGCAAGTGCCAGGTGACTTAAATGCAATGTGTTACATGTAACTTAAATGCAAAATCGACAAACAGTAACTTTCTTTTAAGTGAAACAAGGAAATAAGTACAGTAAGAAATGCAGATATCACTAGTGATCCACAGAAGCGCTGAAAAGCCGCATTTTAGGTGGTATTAGCTTTTCAGGGAAATAAGAAGCAAACAAACAACAAGCATACAAACAAAGCTAGATTCAGCAGGCCTGGATCTAGTCTATGCAACAGCAAACAAGGTGTACCAATTTCAGTAAGAAACAGTTGAAATATGCCAGCACTATAAGCCTTTAACCAGAAATTCCCAGCTCAGAAGGGCAGAGTCCAGCCTCTCCTCCCACAAGAGTGCAGACCACAAACCTTCTTAATGTAAAATAACTGGCCTGAAGTCCAAGTGCTTAAACCAGAACTAATACACTTTTAGAATAACTGACACTGAGCCCTCAATCAGCAGTTCCCAACTTAGAAGGATTTAAGCTACCTGTCCTGCCACTACAGTGCAGACCACAAACCTTCTTAATGTAAAACAACTGGTCTGAAGCCCAAGTGTTTAAACTAAAAGGCTTAGAATGAGTTACACCAAGCAGTAATAAATACAACTGAGTACTTTTAAGATGACGCAAAAGCAAAATAAAGTAGGAAGAAACACAAATGCAGTAAAAGCAGATAACTTTTTTTTCAGAAAAGTAGCAAAAACAGTAGTAAAAACAATTCACATGCAGTGCAAGCTGGTACACTTGAGTATGTAGCAATATTAGTCCACACACAGTTTGAAAAAATGTTAATTAAATTAAAAAGGACTAAAAGCAAGTGCAGAAAGGGTTTATTAAGTAGAATGCGGTAGAGATGGGACTGGGGGAGTGTCCTAGATCAAATCTACAGTGGGGCGGGCACTGCAAAAGCCACCAAATTTAAACTACAACCAAGAACAAGGAGGGTGGGTGGGGAAGACAGTTTCAACAGAGATAGGTATGAGGAATCACAGTGCAAATGTGCGCTTGTTTCCTGCCTTTTCTGTAACTAGTCTAGTTCAGATACAGATTTTTCTGTATCCAGGACTGTGTGTAAGCTTCTCAGAGGTGCCAAAGTCTGCTGTTCAATTTTTCCCTTAGATCAGCTAGTTTTCTCCTCTCCTGCACTTTTACTACCTTACTAGTCTAGCACTTTACCATACCAGACTTCTTGTAGCAATTATTGTGGCACACAAAAGTGCTACCAGCAGTAAACATTCTACAAGGAAATAGCTCCAGTACTTATTATTAATGCCCACCCCTCCGGCATGTCTAAAGGTCAGTTTCCTGTGCATTCTCCTATTAACCTGGTGAACTTGGGCATCCTGAAGCAATGTAGCAACTGCCTCATGTACACTGACAACCCTCTCCTCTTACCTCCCAACACTCAGTTTTGCAAGAGATGCACTTATATATCCAAATTCATATAAAAACACAAACCACACACCCACCTTTGCAGAGGCTCTCAATAAAAATCTACCCAAACAGCAGAGACCTCCAAGGTAGAAACACACTCGACCACCACAACACAACACTAATCATGAGACACGTAACTCACCAAAACTGTGTGCCACTCAACCAAAGCCTCTAAGGAAAAACAGCATGCCCAGCACACTAGTCATAGGTGACTCGATAGTAAGGTACACTGATGTCCCACTCACTAGGCTGATTAAGGGAAAAAGTAACAGTCAGCTGTCTGTCAGGTGTCAGGATCCGCCACATAATGCACGCACTCAGGCCCCACAACAACAGGTACAAATATGACTCTGTCTTTGTACATGTGTGTGTGAATGACCTGAGACATACCTCCCTGGACTACATAAAAAGAGACATGTAGGAGTTCTCAGATTATGTAGCCGAGACAGGTATGACCCTAGCCCTGAGCAGCATCCTACCATCACCCAGAATAATACTACAGTACAAGCAGAAAATTATTGATTTCAACAATTGGCCTAGTTTCTGGTGCCATTCTAAGGGGATCCAATATCTGTCTGCCTGGGATGACATGACTGACAGACCTGGATGCTTTGGCAGAGATGGGCAGCATCTGTCACCCCTAGGTTTTCAGATACTGGCCAAGGATTTTGCCACCCCTATAGTGCCTTTTTTAGGTGGTGTTCTAAAGACCAAATTACCAACATAACAGCTACAAATAAATGCAATCTGAGGGTCATGCTGCTCGATGCTAGAAGTCTAAATCTCAAAATGCACTTGGTCAAAGCACTCCTTAAAATGGAGAAAATCAATGTTTGTGCTGTAACAGAGACCTGGTTCAAGGCAGCAGAAAGCACCCCTGCACTAGCAGGCTATAACTAATTCCACACCTTTAAGCCCCAGAACTTGGACCGAAACTCCAAAGGCAGTGGTGTTTCCATATTCATAATGGATGCACACACCTCCAGACTGGTAGCCCAACATAACACATCAGAGATGCTTCAGGTGCAGCTAAAATTGCGTAAGACAGCAATTCAGGTCATAGCCTGTTATAGGTCCCCAACCATGTCCCAAGACTCACACTCCACATTCCTAAGCACCCTGAAGAATATTAGGGTCCACCCTAACACTCTCATACTGGGTGACTTCAACTACCGCTCCATTAACTGGGAAAACTACTCATATACCAATACACTTGCCCATTGTTTCCTGGAATTCATTAATTCCAATGCCCTGGACCAGTTCGTTTTTACCTCCACTAGTGGTAGCAATATCCTTGACCTGGTTATTACTAACATGGGTGAATGTTGCTCTACACCAATAGTCAGCTCCTCCCTGGTTAGATCTGACGACAAACTAATCATCTTGGAAATCCACACCCCCCCCCCCTCTGCAAAGGTAACCACCATGAAAAACTTCTCCAAAGCTAACGTTGGGCTTCTAAAAACAGAGGTGGCTAACTTCATGGCACCCATGTAAATGGAGAATAGTTGCATGACTGACGAATAATACACCGATGCTCTGTACGAACACGTACACAAATGCATGGATCTTGCCATACCCAATAGAGCCAAGATGCTCTCCTCCAAAAAAAGGAAGGCAATCTGGTGGTCCTCTGCCATAAACTCTACAAAAGAAGGAGGAAACTGATGCGAAATAAGGTGAAGTCCCAAGACTGGAAAAACTCCCTTATCACCCTCAACAAAAAGTTGAGATACCTCATCAAATACTCTAAAGCTACCCATGAAAACAGAATTGCAGCAAATAGTAAAGACAACCACAAGGCCTTCTATAGTTATGGGGACTTGAACCTTAACACAGGAAATAAACAGGACATGCTGGAGGGACAGATTCGTATCCCAGAGGCCCCCTCACTCTGTAACAAAATCCCAGTCCATGTTAGGCAAAGCCCCTCACTGTCCCTCTTCAAGAGAAATCTTGATGAGTGGATGGGAGATTGTAAGTTTACCCCTGGGATCTCTTCTGTGTCCCTGCCTGACAGAGGTACAGTAAACCAACCTTAAAGGCTACCTTCTGTGACCTACTATACAGAGGCACAGTCAACTAATCTAAAAGGGTGGCGAAGCCAAACACACTCTGGCTAGGCTTATAAATGCCCTAGGGCAGGTAGCCTAGCATCAACCTATGAACCTATGTAAAGAATCTCCACGGCAATACTCAGATTTGCTCTGAGCTACTGCACAATGGTACCTCCTATACCAAGCCAACAGATTTTGCCAAAATACTGGCCGACAGATTCAGTGCCAACTTTAACCCTCTCCCTCTCCAAAGGACCAATCACAATACCATTAGATTGCCAGGCACCCAGTATTACTGCTGCACACGTTAAAACAGCACTGTCCAAGGCCAAGAATACAGCTTCTATGGGACCTGACAATATCCCTGGCTGTGTTCTACATGAACTACAGCATGAAATGGCACCTCACCTGTGTGCCCTGTTCAATCACATCCGTACCTCAGGCTTTGTCCCTACCAAATGGCACACTGCTGCAGTAATCCATATCTGTAAAGGAGGAGCTACTACAGATCCTGGGAAGTATTGCCCCATTAGCCTGACAAGTCTGATATGCAAAGCTATGGAACACATCATCATGGACCTAATAAACAAGGATATAGGGAATCTCCAAAGTCTGGATCCCACACAGTTTGGTTGTGTGAAGGGTAGATCATGCCTGCTCAACTTGGTCAACTTCTTTACTAGAGATGTAGATGAAGGCAAGGTGGTTCATATAGCCTACCTTGATCTGGCCAAGGCCTTTGATACCATGTCTCACTCAGGAATCATATAAAAACTCACCATCAACCCCTATGTCACTAGGTGGCTTGCAAACTGGCTCCCAGATAGAACCCACAGTGTAAAAGTAGCTGACTCCAAGTCAGAATGCCGACCAGTCATGAGTAGAGTCCCATAGGGATCGGTCCTGGTTCCTCTCCTGTTTGATATCTACTTCTCAGAAGTCCAGGCCAACATGAAGGGACTCTGGCTGGCAAAGTTCACAGACGGTTGCAAGTTGGGACCTATTATTAACTTCCCAAGTGATGCTAACATCTTACAAAAAGGCCTCACAGAGACCAACGACTGGTGTTGGAACCATGGTTTTAAGCTCAATGCCAAAAAATGTGTCATCATCCCCTTTTGGAAAAACCCATTTCCAATGAATTACCACATAGATGGTAGTCCACTGAACACAGAAGGCATAAGAAGAGATCTGGGAACACAGGTTGGCAGCAACCTCTCTTTTTTTTTTTTTTTACTCAAATGATTTTTATTTTGATGAAATAACACAATAATTTAATACATTCATACCATTCAATAACTATTTACAGTATTTACATTCAGCCTGACAAAAAAGGAATCAGTTAAAAACATTTGTAATTAAATAATGTTAATATATAAACTGCGACAGATAGGAAGAGTTTGGTTCCATCTGTAGGGTATCAATCAAGTTCAAAACTTTCCTCCACGGACTGTTAACCAACGGCTTAGGAAAAGTTCTTAGCTCTTTAGTTCTTTTCTCCATTAGTATGTATTTCTTCAGTGATGATAGGGATTCCTCCATTGTCGGTGCTACATTAGAGTTCCATCTTCTAGTTATACATTTTCTGTCTATCGCTAACATTGTCCACAACAAATACAGGTCAGCTTTCTTCATATTATTACTATTAACAACATTCAATAAAATTAAAGACTTTGTCAAAACAAATGTATCTGCATAGATAGCTTGAAGAAATTTGTTAATTTCATTCCAATATGATTTAATATTAGTACAGTCATAAAAAATATGAGACCGGTCAGCATTTGTGGACAGATGACATCTCCAACATAACTTGCTGTTTGAAGGGTTCATTTTTGAGAGTTTGTCAGGTGTCAAAAAGGATCTATGTAGACATTTCCAATGAAAAGTCCTCCAGAATTGAGAATAAGAAGTTAGTTTAACTGAAAATAAAATGTTTGTTTTATCTTCCATTGATAATGATACTTGAAACCCTTTAGTTAGGTATTGCCAGTAAGAAATTTTAGGAACTGTCCTATAGACAAAGTGTTATATAGATATGATAATTCATTCTTAATATGGATATTATTATATAGATTTCCAAAAATCCAGTTTATAATTTTTGGTATGGTTTTGAAGGATGAGTTATGCATTATCCTACACAGATCCTTAGTGTATGCTGTGACACTCTGAAGAACAGCCACCACATTGCCACTGTGGTCAGAAAGTCCTACTATGTGGCACATCTCATTACTAAGGGTTTTGCATACAGGAAGAAAGAGGTCATTGTCTCCCTCTATGCCTCTCATTAGGCCAATCATCGAGTACAATGCCCCATTTGACATGCACCTCACTAGACACCTGGAACAATGGGAGAGGATGCAAAATTACCTCACAAAGAGGATCCTAGGCCTTAAACACTTGTCCTATATGTACAGACTCAGAAAACTCCAACTATTCTCTGTCTCATATCAGTTACTTAGAGGCAATCTCTGCTTAACTTGCAAAGCCATGTCTTACCCAGCTCTGTTGGAAATGCTGCACCTAATGAAATCCCAATCCCTCTACACCACACGGTCCAGAGACCTCAACCTCATTACCACAATCAACAGAATGTGCTGGAGGGACAGGTTCATAACACAGAGACTTCCCATGTTATGGAATAGACTTCCGATACATGTCAAACAGAGCACTTCACTGGCCCTCTTCAAGAGAAATCTTGATGAGTGGATGGGAAATAGAAAATTCACCCCGGGGATCACTCCAGTGGGTCTACTTGACAAAGGCACTGGGAACTAAAGTCAGGTGGCACAATGCCTGGGTAATCCTATGGGCTAGGCCTGGAAAGGCTTCAGGGCCATTAGCCTAGTACAAACCTATGAACCTATCAACTTATCAGGCGAAGCTGTGTCTATATATTTGTGTAGATGGTTATAAAGGACATCAGTATAGCCATCAATGACCTATGGGGAAACTGTAGCTTGGACATAAATTATACCATCCCTTAGTAGAGTAGAGTTAGCTTTAGTGGAGTTGTTTAGCCTGACTTCTCCTTTGAGTACTTCTGGAGCTATTGACACTTCAAAAAAGACTGTTTGATGGTCAGATTTAAACAGTGTAGGTCCTACACATGAGGCTTTGCATTGGTCACTCATGTTGTGGAGGACCAGGTCTAGAATATTATAGCCCCTTGTGGGGTGGAGCACTATTTGTTCCAGGGCATTTGAGTAAGCAAGTCCAGCAACTATTGTACGAGTGAGTTTGGCCTCAGATAAGTTGCCTAATTAATGGAGGGATTGTTGAAATCAACCATGACCAGTGTGTTTAGTTCTACTTTAATTGTCCCAAGTAGTTCTAAAAACACTGTGTGCATTTCAGGGTTCGTGTCAGGGGACCTATAACTGATGATGACATGAATGGGGTTCCTAACCATGGCAAACTGGACTTTAACTCTATAGAGTTATCTTGTCTAACCATTATAGAGGCATAATAGATAGTCAACCCCCTGTGGTTCCCACACCTTCAATTTGTGGTTAGAAGGTGTAGAAGGCATTGTAGCCTTGCAAGGCTGGGGTACTTACTGCAGCTTTGAACCACATTTCTGTGATTGCACAGACATCAGCATCTTCCAGGAAGAAGAGTGCTTGCACAGAGTGAGGCTTCTGATGTAAACACCTAAGGTTTAGCAGAGTGACCCTTACTTTCTTAGTATTTGATATTTTCATGTTGGAAATTTTGGTTTTGTGACCTAGCCTAAAGCTCAGCACAGTGGTGTAGCAGTTAATGTTGTTGCCTCACAGCAACAGGTTCTCTGGTTCAATTCTCAGGTGGGTTGCCTTTTGTGTGGAGCCTGCATGTCCTTCCTGCATTTGTGCGGGTTTCCTCCGTGTGCTCCTGTTTTCATCCACATTCTAAAAACATGCAGTAGGTGGATTGGATACTTTAAATTGACCCTAGGTGTAAGTGTGTGAATGCAAGTGTGTGGTGTACCCTCTGAGGAGGGTTGGACCTCAGGCTAGCAGCCCGATCCTGTAAAACCCGTACCTACTATGAAAACAATGACTGCTGAAGGGTGCTCATTGGCCGATCTACTGAATGCACTAGAGCGAATCCAAGATCCAGAACCTTGCCTAAAAAAGGCATTATGGGGGAGGCAAGTGCCTTAGCCAGCAACCAAAAGCATATAGGTGTCAGGTGAAGTCCATCTCTGGCAAAGCAGAGGGCTCTATCCACAATGTCATCCCATGCTGACAAGAAATGGATCCCATTAGAATGACAAAATAAAGTGAGCAAAATTCTTTAAGTAAATTATTTGTTGTTTATATTGTAATATCATCTTAGGCAAGGGTAAAATGCTGCTCAAAGATAGCGACATAACTGCCTGTGATACATATTCAGGGAACTCAGTCAAGTCTATCTTCATATATTCCAGAGAGGTGCATCTCATGTTGTTCATACCAGCATGAACTATAACGGAGTGATAACAGGACTTGTTAATGAGAGACCTGAGTACAAATGTGATCTGACGACTACTTGCACCAGACAGTCAGCTGACCCTAAACTTCCCCTTGTTTAACCTGGTGAGTGGGATGTCGGTATGTCTCACTATAGATGCACCTATAGTGAAAATCTTTGGAACAGATGACCATTGCCTTAAGTGCTTATTTGGTGAGACACTGGTACTATGGTTTTTATGTGTATTGGTTGCTTTGGGTGCAGTGGTAGACGTAGCATGTTGTGGTTGGGAAGTCTCTATTGTTTAGCTAGATTTCTATAGACCACCTCCACATGTGATGGTTTATGTGTTGGCTGTTTATTATGAGTAGGAGTTGAAGTGTGTGAGCTGACAACCTGTTTACTGTTGCTCTTCTGGGTGCAAGAGAGCAGTCATTTAAGATTCTTAATGTAGGAGGATCTTTCACAAATTGTACCTGACTGATTTAGAAGTAAGGGTTTGTCAATGTACATGAGAAATTTGCTATACTGCCTCAAAAAACACATGTTGACTAGGATAGCAGGACAGACGGAATCTGTTCATAATGCAAGATCTGAACATAGTATATGCACAGATAAGGAGAAAATGATGGGGGACTAACCTACTGGTGTAGGGTAAGAGGGCTATCAAAAAGGGGAACTATAGGTTTTTTGTTGATAGGCAAGAGCTAAAATCACTACTTGCTGTTAAGAGCTGTTTACAAACTGCTCTGTTAGATAGCGGCAACTGATTCTATGGAAAAAAATTGTCTGCTGGCACTTTTTTAACCCTTCTGGATGCAAACGAGAGAAAAGCAGCTAACACAAAGAACCACTGTAAAAGCTCAACTGAGCCCAGAACCAATAAGCTTCAATTAGATTGTCCTACACTCCTGCCACAACGGTATGGCGTAGGGGGTTATCCAAAAGCAGATATCCTGATTTTTAGTTATCAGTCCTCAAACAGAACTGGATTCAGCCAATCTGAATCCAATGTATACTATGGCCAATGGAAATGCAACAACAAAATAAAAGCATATATTTTGTTTTTTGTTTTTCTTTTTTTCATTACTTTAAATATGCAACAGAGAAAAAGCAGCATAAATTTTCCTAGATTAAATATAACAACAGAGTAAAACAAAATAACATATTTTTTTCTTAAATAAGTAATAGCAACAGCTGGACAGACCATAGGGCTTTCTCACCAGGATAACGCAGGACCTAAAGACCATGGCATGATGGATGTGAATAGATTAAAAGAAATGGCGCTATAATTTGTCTGGTATAGGTTGAGGTGACATCCGCTTGGCCTTCAAGCCAGTGTCTGACCACATCCTGGTGGAATGACTGCATATGCAATAATCTGATTGCACTGATGGCATCAGCAGTGTCTGGTGGGGACAAGGTAACAGTGTCCCACAGGCTGCTGAAAAACACTCTCTGTAATGTCCAGCCATAGCTCTCTCACACACACACACACACACACACACACACACACACACACACACGCAACCCACCTCCCAGTTGACTGCAGTGAGATCAGAACCCCTAACTATCTAAGTACACAGACTACAGAACATGGTAATTAATGCAAGCACCATGGTACACACCTGATTTTTACAGGAGTGCAGTTGAACTTATAGTAGATGATATCAGTAGCCCATGTGGGAGACAAGAGGTTGGAAGGCTTCCACAAACACATCACTTCATTGGGTCATCTGAAGGCTGGTAGCTGAATAGCACTAGGCTGTTTAGAAGCTTAGCTGTGTAATAGCACAAGAACTCTTATGTAGCTTAGTTAGATGTTTGAGTTTATCAGAGTGATTTAAGTTTTAAGCACCACCAGCTGGGCATGCCTAAGAGGGAGCATACAACGTTATGTATATTACACTTTGCAGTGTGGTTGATATATGTGTGGGAGAAGATCTGAGACCCCAGAGTTATAGTGTTTGGTGGGGTGGAGGGGCTAACACATGGCTGTACCTTAAATATATGACATATAGTTATACTGGGCCCTTAGTTTGCAATGTTTCCACATGTATTTTATGTCAGACAAAGGAAACGGAAAAATAAACAACAATAGTAAAGTATCATATATATAGTTCCATAGTGCAGCGAGCAGCAGATTTGCCCGATGGTTAACAAAGTGTCCATGCATGTGAGATATACCTGTTTGCACAGAGGTAAGCAGTGTGCAAACATGAGCAGTATGTTTCCCTATTTCCACAATGCTGCCCTTTGGGCAAATCACACAAGCTCAGCCAACCGTGTGTGTGGTAAGGTTTGCGAGAGGCAGTGCAATGTGCAAAAATGGACTTAAAATGAGACAAAGAGGAAAAGGTAATAATAATAACAGGCACATATGTGACATCAGGCAAAGCAATGTATAATCCACACAGTACAAAAAGAGAGTACACAGCAGATATTTCCACACAGATCAGAATTTGAACCTTCACAGCAATATAGACTCAGAAAACAGGATGGATGCCTTATTCCTCTCTGACACACAAATAGCTTTGCAGAAAAGAATTGAAGTAATTCTTCACACAGCCAACTGCTTCATGATGTACACTGCTATCAAACCATCAGCTGTGATTTGTACTTTTAATTCTGTGTATTATATTTGGATGTAGAGCCTGTAGTGGTCACATAAACTGTTACAATATTGCTTGCAAATAGCTCGATCTTATATAGTTCTTGTACTTCATCTGTTATATGACCAGTAGTGTAAGACATGCAGTGCTAAGCCATTCCATATCATTGGCCTTAAAATGCGTGAGGATATTAACTGAGAGTTATATGATATGCAAGTGCAAAACAAATGCAGGCCAGGTTTGATGGCACAAACAGGCATATACTGTTCTTTTGGGGGGAGCATAGCTGACTTACTGTTATAGCAGGAACAAGGGTACACTGGTCTTTCGTGGGGGCTAAGCTCAGTTGCTGTTATGGCACAAACAAGCATAACTTGCTGTTTTGTGGGGGAGTAAATCTCTTACTGCTGTGGCACAAAGAAGGACATGATACTTTTGTTACTCCCCTTGTTCTGCATCCTGCTTGTTGTTTAATCTTGAGAAGGTTTGTGAAGTCAGAAACTGCAATGTGTATCATTACTTTCTAACTTCTCTCTTTAATGATTTACCCTTGGGCTGATAGCCTAGTACCTACCTATGAACCTGTGAACCTATGAACATCAGTATTCTTCAGAGGTATGACTGTGTGAATCTTTGATGCCTGAGGCCTACTTCTTACTAATGGACACATATGAGTAAAATAAGTCTTTGCTGTCACATATTAAATTACTGTTTTGTGTAAATCCACCACTATGTATTTGACTACTGTATCAAGTTACAAAATACAAGGATATGACATTCTAAGTTCAGAATTTACCTTGCAAAAGCAGCCGTTGACAGAATTTTAGTTTGGGGCTGACTTTGTCTGATGCAAGCAGTACGCAGCCAATACATAGAGAGGTAAACACTGTGTGAGTTGTCTGGCATCGATTTTTACTATATGTATTTGAGTAGGAGAAAGGTATTAGGCCCCTAGATGGTCAGTGAATGTGCTATGTGTTGTCTCATAGCCAAAGCAAGGGCATACTGAGTATTCCTACAAGAGCCTCGAGGGACAGCAGCTGCTGGCTCCCCCCTCCAATTGAATTGTATAGGTTATAGGTCACATTAAAGGTGGGTAAAGTTATGAAAAGATTTATTGTGGTCTCATTTTTTTAAATCACAAAAAATGGCATTTTAACAGGGATGTGTACAGTTTTTATATCCATGGTACATCCTAAATGTGACATTTTAGCATGTTATTATATTACAAGTCCTTAACTGAATAACAACTAATGTAACTACAGACATAGTAACCATCTTTTTAGAGTCACTCGCACCCTTTCAAATTTTTTTTCTTTCACCTATTGAGGGTAGGCCATTTGGGCTAAAGGTTAACTTACTACTTAAAAATGAATTTGCACACCCTAGCTTAAGTGGTGCTTGCCTGGCTACCTAAATTAGTTCCCTGTATTCTGAAGGCTTCCAAACACTGAACAGTTTGGTTTCGTCAAGGGCAGAGCATGCCTACTCAACCTGGTGAACTTCTTTGAGAAGGTCACCAAAGCAATGGATGAGGACAAAATCATTCACACTGCCTACCTTGACCTGACCAAGGAATTTAACACAATACCCTACTCAGGTATTGTTGACAAACTCAGGAGGTTAGGTGGAAACTCATATGCCACCCCGTGGATAGCCACCTGTCTCACAGACACGACCCAGGAAGTTAGAACTGGGGAGTCCACCTCTACAAAGAGGCCAGTCACAAGTGGAGTCCCACAGGGATCAGTCCTTGGACCACTCCTTTTTGACATTTACTTCTCAGAAGCCAAGGCCAATGTCAGTGGTTTCTGGCTGACTACATTTGCAGATGATTGCAAATTAGGAGCTGTCATTGAGTCTCACACTGACACAAATGTTCTCCAGGAGGGACTGACACAGACAAACAACTGGTGTAAGAGGCATGGACTAAAACTAAATGCCAAGAAATGCATGATAGTGTTCTTTGGGAAATCATTCATCACTGGTAACTATCATATTGACAACACACCCCTTAAAGTTGACCCAGTATTCAGGGACTTAGGGACACACATAGATAGTAATCTAGCCTTTGATCATCATGTGTCTGCAGTGGTGAGGAAATCATTCTGTGTTGTGCAACTTATAAACAAAGGTATGGTATCTAAGTCTAAGGAAGTCATTGTTCCACTGTATTCAGCATTCATCAGACCTGTCATTGAGTACAATGCCCCCTTTGGTATGCACATAACTAGGCATATTCAACAAATGGAACATCCACAGAGGTTCCTCACTAAAGGAATACAGGGCATAAGTAATATGTCCTGTGTAGACTGCCTCAAGGCCCTATCTTTGTATTCTGTTTCCCACTGGTTTTTGAGGGCAACTCTATGCCTGGCATACAGGACATTGTCAGACCCCACTCAGATGGAGCTCCTGTATATCCACAAAACAAACAGCACCAGAATTACCCATTCTAAAGACTTAAATCTTGCCTTTGACATAAATAGGACCTGCTGGAGAGATAGGAATATATCCCAGACACTACCATATCTATGGAAGAGGCTCCCCATCCATGTGAAGCAGAGTTCCTCCCTAACCAAATTCAAGTGTAGCTTGGATGATTGGATGGGAAACCAGAAATTCATCTCTGGTTTAGCACCAATGTCTCTAATGGATGAGGTAACCTGTAAATGGTTCATCTCCCAGGCTCATGCTTACACTTATCAAGGGTTTCAGAACTTGTCAGAGATTTGGGATGTATGGCTAGGCTAAAAAGATCCTTGTGGTCATTAGCCTAGTAAACATCTTTGAACCTATGAACCTTAACCATTATTTTATTTTACTTGCTCATCCTTTTTTTAATAAGAGAAAGATGCAGTTTAAGACTGCCCATCAAAGGCGAGCATAAGGGCAACTATAAGGTAAAGAGACACGCTGAGCTAAAATGGGTACCGGCCCTCCTCAGCATCTCAGATATGCCACCAAATTAAACTCACAGCAATTATTGATTCTTACTTGAGCAATGAATGACACATCCAGTCCACCACCTTCAAATCATGTCACCAAGAAAAACATAAATTGGGATTCCATTTTCACCAGCTATATAAAAAACAGTGACTGTTTAACTGTCTGGTGAGCATGAAACAAATAGGGTTTCCATTTCACTGGTCTGTGTATCCCAGAAGATAAACTAAAATTCTGATCAGTTACGAATGTTTCACTTAAAAAAAACACATTAATACATCTTTAAAAGTGTTCACACGTTATTATAATAAATTTGGTTAGCAGCACTGTGTGGAATGTGCGCTTAATACAGCAACGTGTACAGTGGTTCAGCAACATACAATTATTTAGTAGCATTTTTGACAGCATTAACAAAAACTATGATATTTTTAACTTTTTATAGTAAGAACCAAATTCGGTATGCTGTTTCCTTTCCATCAGGTAGTAAACTGCAAAGCAAAAATGTTTCTGCATTGGCAATCAGGTAACAAGGCTGTACTGAGCATTTCATACAAAGCTGCGGGTCAGTCTTAATTTTTTTTATAGTCCAGCTCTGTCAAAACATAAATACAGTCAAAAATAATATTGAAAAACAGGCACAGAGTTCTAGGTAACCCAAACAATAACTTGTCTTGCACACATTAAAACCTCCTTACAGGCTCACAGAAAACCAGCCGAGGGGGAAAACAAACGTTCACAATATAAATCCTGATAAAACAAACTTCAACCAATAATCCTTCTAACATACAAGCAACCTTTATGGGCTACGCACTCTGAACTTTGAAAGTCATAGATAATGTCCTTATTCTCGCTGCTGCCACTATTGCAGATAACATAGGTTCATAGATTCATAAGAGGTTACTAGGCTATTGGCCCTAGGGCCTATATAAGCCTAGCCAAAAATTTACCCTGGCTTTTGCCACCCAAGAAAATTATTTTCCTGTGCCCCTGTCGAGCAGAGCCACATAATTTAACAGTACGAGAGGTCACAGAAAACCAGACAAGCAGGAAAAGTGTATTTATATATTTATTTAATATTTGTTAATTGGGATAGTCTGACTTGGTGATAAGCTCATTTTCAGAGGAGTCCCTGGCAGAAAAGCTCCACAGAGAAAAATAAAGGGAAACATTAAACATTCACTGTATAAATCCAGACAAAGTAAACTACAACAAATAATGCTCCTCTCCCTTCCAACTGCTGGCTGCTGTGAATGTGTTAATTTTCTACCACAAAAAGTACTGAAATTTATATTAGGATGCAAAACCTTAATTTTACGTTATTAGTCTTCATTTCTAATTCAGTATCATTTCAATACCAACAAAACTGAAGAAATGTGATCATATAAAGACAGTAACTCACACAACCCCATCTTTACTATGTTTATTATACCACTAACATTAAGTTTTCTATGACAGATAACATTTATGATATTAACAGTGAAAGTTACCTCTGAGATCTGACCGTTCATTCAATCACTCAATGTACAAGACTATGAGTCCCACTATGAACGTAGTTCAATGTACGTAAAAAAAAAGAAAAATAAAGGAAACACTCTAAAAGAAACAGTCAGCGCCAGGTGAGCCCTATTCTGATAGGCTGCTAGTCTCCCTCATGAAGCTGATGTCTCACACACCCTGCGAATGATGATGTCAGTGACAACTTCAAAAAAAATGGTAAATTCCAAGAGATTTGGTACGATTGAGAGGTATGCTTGTATTTCAGGGTGTTAGTGTAATTAATGTTGGTAGGTTGGAGGAGATGTTAGAGAAAGGTGATATTGTGGTTTAAGTATTATGTGATAAGTGTAGGTAGGTAACAGTGGGAGAGGTACTTGTGATATCTGTTTGAGAGTGTAAGTACATTGAGAGATGAGAGTGACAGAAGATGAAGTAGTAGCATATTTGGGACTTGAAGAATACCACAACACCTTGCGCAAAAATGGGAAAAGAGGTTTTGGATGGGTGGATGAATAGATGGTGTGTGGTGGGAGGGGTGTGGAGGGATGCAGTTATTAGTAGTAAATATTAATGGAAGGAGTAAAGTAGAGTGAGATGATAGGTAGGATTGATAGGAAGATACAGAGAGTTGCAGGTAGGATTGATAGGAAGGTATAGACAGTTACAGGTAGGACTGATAGGAAAGTGTAGAGAATTACAAGTAGGATTGATAGGAAGGTATAGAGAGTTACAGGTAGGGTTAATAGGAAGATATGGAGAGTTACAGGTAAGATGAGAGGAAGGTGTACAGAGTTACAGGTAGGATTGATGGGTAGGTGTAGAGAGTTACAGGTAGGATTGATGGGTAGGTGTAGAGAGTTACAGGTAGGATTGATGGGTAGGTGTAGAGAGTTACAGGTAGGATTGATGGGTAGGTGTAGAGAGTTACAGGTAGGATTGATAGGTGAAGCAATATATAGGTTGTCATCAAGAAATATTGATATGAATAAGGGTGAATTTATATGTTGAGGAGTATAAGGAAGGGTAGTAAGAAAAAGTACTTGTTTAATTCTGTATGAAAATGGACATACTAAGTGTAGAGGGATATAAGCTGTGTAAACAGATAATGGGAAGACTGATAGATATTTTACAGAAAAAGGTGAGAGATGAATACTAATTTGATTGTAGTACCTGAGAGAGAGAGAGACGACTGCAGGGATGAAAGGAAAAGGGAATTTTGCTCAGGAATGAATTAGCAGTACAGTTGGGGAGGGGTCTGAGTATTACAGGTTATAGTGCAAAGTAGTATGCGAGGAAGAGTGGCATTTGGAAGTGATGTTAAATGTTTGGTGGAGGGAGGAAAGCGAAAAATAGAAAAAGGAGTAAATACACCCAGGTCTATGTATTTTTTGCAGTGTCTCAGGCAGCAGTTTCCTTCTATATTTTTAATTGAATTTTATCCATGTCTTTGTGTTCTTTGTAGTATGTTAGGCCATTGCCTCTCCCATTTTATTTTTGCACCAGAATATCAGCTAGTATTCCTTTATTAAAAAAAAAACTAAGCACTTTTGCCCACCTGTGTGGACTTCGGAATAAAATCATGTGACACAAACTATTTAGACAGATTATTCTTTTCTTTTTCTGCATTTCATTATAATGTTTGTAAATCCAGCTGTGTGTCTTGCACAGTTTAAAGATTATAGGATATGTTTCTTTTTTAACTTATTTTTTTTCTTTTTCAGATTATTTAACACCTGAGGGTACCCAGTCTCCTTCAATCAGCCCAGAAGTCACAACCGGAGGTATTTACAGTTTTTGTCTCTGCTTTCACTTTTTCTTTTCTTTTCTTGAAATACAGAAACAATAACAAAATCAGACCAAGCTGATGCTCTTTGTCCCCTCCAAGTCAGCCAGTCCTGCAACCGCTTTTCAAATACACTCCTCCGACAACACTACTATAACCACTGTCACACAAACTAAACTCTTAAGCATTACATCAATAACAAATTGAAATTTGACCTACACCTATCTCAATCCATTAAACTCATATTAAACTATGCTCTCTTTACCACATGAAGCCTTTCTTTACTAATCAAACCACGCCTGACATTGCCAGAACTCATCTCCTGTCCACTCTACTCTATGCCTCTCCAAATTCTCACCAAACTTAGCAAAACTGACCTTACCAAACTCGAGTCCTGCTACAACAAAATAGCTACATTTGTCACCAGCTCCCCTCACATGTCCCACCACCATTCTGCTCTACAACAATTAAAATCATTAGAAATCCTACAACACTTAATCTTCAAGTAATTCATTTTTGCTCACCACTTAGCAAACCAACCAGAAAGAATCCCTGCCTTACAACAAATACTTCAAGTGTATGCTAACACTCTATAATTCTGATCCTCACACAAAACACTACTACACATTTCCAAAATCTACAAGAAATCTGGAAATGCCCTTTCCTCCCACTATATCTCCAAAATCTGGAACACATTTCCCCAACATATTCTAAACATTAACAACCCAATGCAATTCAAAAAGCTGCTAAAAGACCATCTCTATAGTAAATGGATTGCTTCTGCATCAGCCCAGGCTAATGGTATCCATTCTCCACTGCATGTTCTTCTCCTCCTCCTGGGAACAGTCACCATCAGTGATGTCTTACAAATATATCCTGCACCTCTCTAACATTCTCCCACATCAGTTCTTCTCAACTCCTCCTTAGCAGTCTGGAAGACTGTAGCTTCCTGCTTCTTAATACACTAATGGTAAATGTCGGCTGCCAGCACCTGCTATGGTAAAAAAAAAAAAACCCTTTGTAAAACTTTTACGTAAAAAGGCTTTTTATCTATTTTACTTTGTAAATGTCGATATCAATGATTCTTCTTGATGTATAACTTTCAAACTGCTATTGTAAACTCTGTAAACTGTGCCTGTGATATTATTGTCTATGTACATTTTTACTTTGGAGCTTTTCTCCCTGGGCCTCCTCTGAAAATGGGCTTCCACCCAGAAAAACTATCCCAGTAAACAAATGTAAAATAAAATAAATAAAATAATAAATAATTCTACGTTTTTTTTTTTTTTTTTTGAGATCTCATTAAGGCCTCTGTTTGTCCTCTTTTACTGGGAGTTGAGGGATGGTCTAGTCATTAAGATGTTTATTTCACAGACATAAGATACAGGGTTTGATTCTCACACTTAAGGGAAATTAGCTAGGCTTAAAATGGCCCACAAGGTCAGCTAGCCCAGTATCTGTCTAGGAAATTATGATTTTGCAGCATAAATCTCTTATCAGATTGCATGTTTATCAAACAAACTGTATGTTCTCATACATAGTAGTTAGTGGTGTTGACTAAAGCAGTCATAGGTTCATAGGTTCATAGGTTCATAATAGGCTATCTGTCCTAGGGCATTTATAAGCCTAGCCAGAGTGTGTGTGGCTTCCGCCACCCCTTGGAATGATAATACTGTACCCATTTAGGGTTTAGTTTACTGTGCCTCTATCTAGTAGTGACACAGAGATGACTCCCGGGGAAAATCTACGATCTCCCATCCACTCGTCAAGATTTCTCTTGAAGAGAGTCAGTAAGGGGCTCTGCCTAACATGGACTGGGATTCTGTTCTAGAGTGTAGGGAGCCTCTGGGTTATGAATCTGTCCCTCAAGCACATCCTATTTATTTCTGTGTTGAGGTTCAAATCTCTCGCTCTCGTGGCTCTGATGGATTTGGATTTTCTGAGGTGGAGCATGTCCATTAATTCCAGATTAGACATGGCCTTGTATGTCAGGCATAGATCGCCTTTGAGTAGGCAGTATGCGACTGAATAGACCTGGAGTTTCTTCAGCCGGGCAGCATATGACATATGTTTGAGACCCTTTATCCTCTTGGTGAGGAACTTTTGGGGTCTTTCTAACTGCTGCAGGTGTCGGGCAAGGTATGTCCCAAATGGGGCATTGTACTCAATTATGGGCCTGATAAGAGAAGAGTATAGTGGCACAATGACCTCTCTTGATCTAGATGTGAATCCTTTCATGATAAAGTGGGCAATATAGAAGGTCTTCCTAACCACCTTGGCAATGTGAGTGTCAAATGAGAGGTTACTGTCAACTTGGGTCCCTAGGTCCCTGATTACTTCTTCCATACTTAATGGATCACCACCTATGTGGTAATTTGTGGGTACCTTGTTTTTCCCAAAGGGTATGACTACATTTTTTGGCGTTCCGTTTAAGGCCATGGCTCTGGCACCAATTATCTGTTTCTATGAGGCCTTTCTGAAGGATGCTTGTGTCCGCTGGAGTATCAGTTATGGAGCCCAGTTTGCAGTCATCTGCGAACTTTGTCAGCCACAATCCTCCTATGTTTGCTTGCACCTCGGAAAAATAAATGCCGAACAAGAGGGGTCCCAGGACCGAGCCCTGTGGGACACCGCTTGTGACTGGCTTAGAGTTTGACATGGCTCCAGCAATTCTGACCTTGTTGGTTCTGTCCTTAAGCCAGTTTGCAACCCATCTTATGACATATGGGTTTACATTTAAGCTGGTGAGCTTGTCTATGATGCCCAAGTGGGGTATTGTGTCGAAGGCTTTTGCAAGGTCAAGGTAGACTGTGTGAACTGCCTTACCCTCATCAATTTTAAAGGGATTGAAATTGTTTACAGATAATGGGAAGATGATAGTTTTGGGGGCTAATTTGATTGTAGTACCTGAGAGAGAGAGAGACACGACTGCAGGGATGAAAGGAAAAGGGAATTTTGCTCAGGAATGAATTAGCAGTACAGTTGGGGAGGGGTCTGAGTATTACAGGTTATAGTGCAAAGTAGTATGCGAGGAAGAGTGGCATTTGGAAGTGATGTTAAATGTTTGGTGGAGGGAGGAAAGCGAAAAATAGAAAAAGGAGTAAATACACCCAGGTCTATGTATTTTTTGCAGTGTCTCAGGCAGCAGTTTCCTTCTATATTTTTAATTGAATTTTATCCATGTCTTTGTGTTCTTTGTAGTATGTTAGGCCATTGCCTCTCCCATTTTATTTTTGCACCAGAATATCAGCTAGTATTCCTTTATTAAAAAAAAAACTAAGCACTTTTGCCCACCTGTGTGGACTTCGGAATAAAATCATGTGACACAAACTATTTAGACAGATTATTCTTTTCTTTTTCTGCATTTCATTATAATGTTTGTAAATCCAGCTGTGTGTCTTGCACAGTTTAAAGATTATAGGATTATTATATTATTATTATTATAGGATATGTTCCTTTTTTAACTTTTTTTTTTCTTTTTCAGATTATTTAACACCTGAGGATACCCAGTCTCCTTCAATCAGCCCAGAAGTCACAACCAGAGGTATTTACAGTTTTTGTCTCTGCTTTCACTTTTTCTTTTCTTTTCTTGAAATACAGAAACAATAACAAAATCAGACCAAGCTGATGCTCTTTGTCCCCTCCAAGTCAGCCAATCCTGCAACCGCTTTTCAAATACACTCCTCCGACAACACTACTATAACCATAGTTAATCATTTGAAGCTTTTCTGTTTTATAGGGAGAGATCTGCCTTGTCTTCAAGGCCTCATATGATCCTGTCCTATATGAACTCCTACCCATAAACAAAAGCTTTAAATCATGAAAACCCACTCGAAATGGCTAAACTTCCACCATAATATAAATAGAACCTTGGGGCAGGATAGATGTCTCTCAAAGATTTTCTATTCTCTGCAACAGATGTCCTATTATATTATGCAAAGTATCTCCCTAGTTCTCTTCAGACATAACATATTTGAGTGTCTGGATAACTATAAATTTAACTCCAGGTCTATCATCTCTCTCACACACATGGAAAGGCAAAAAGAAAATATGTGGAATTGTGCTGACAAGGCTTCAAGTGATCTATCCAAGCAACACCCAAGTCTTAACAAACAAATGCATATTTGGTCAAAGTTAAGCTGTAGAATTTCAAATAGAATAGTGTCAGACACTACCTTATAGACAACATTAAGTTATTCTCTAAGTAACACATAAGAAACAGAATATAGTAACTTCTGAATCCCTTCTGAACAGTTTATACTTTCATATCCTATGGTTTTGTAGTAAGGAATGGTTCCTTTTCAAGTATTGACAGGCCTTCCCTAAAAGGTTACAAGACACAGGTTTGAAATAATTCATGGTTCAGATTAGTGGGGTATATTATGGTATACTGTATTTCCTTGTATAACTAGGTATGTCCTTTAAAATAATGTTTGAACATTTATTAGGGTCAAGATGGTCTTGGTATATTGGCAACCTGACCACACAATGATTCAAGTGTTTTTATTTATGCCCTTGCACGTACCACATAGGAATCACGGATGTACTACTGGTTCTCTGATACTGAAACTAATGCTAAGAATAGAGTAGTAAAACATATTAAACCAAACATTCTTTAAACATTTTTAAGAAAATTTTGAGCATTTATTATGGTGAAAATGGTTTTGGTATATTGGCATCCTATTAGTGCATTATCGTCCTTGTCTGAATATTTGCATGTATGTATATGTATGCACCACATAAAATTACAAGGGGGTGATTGGGTAATGATCTTCTGCAATCTAATCTACATATTATAGTAATTTCAAATGGCCAAAATAGGTTGAATGACGTTTCTTATTTTAAAGTCAGGTTGAAGCACATGCATAACTATTAAACCATTTTGATTTAAGGCCATCATTAAATTTTTCAGTGCCTTCCAATAAAGTATTGCAAAGACATTGAAGAATGTCTTTGAATAAATAATTGCAGTTTTGTTCATTTTTATAAGATTTTCATCTGCGTCCTGCTTTTTGTGTCATAAAGTCATGGAGGACAAAAATTTACTGATTTAATTTAAGTTGTGCCTGTCTTTATATCACTTTTTCATTATATTCATTAAGCATTTCTGATAACACTATCAAAAATCAAAATGTTAATTGCCCTACATTTAGAGAACAAATCCACCATAAGTTGAATACACCCCTTGGAAAGTCTGTATAAGGCCTTGTTAAACATGCTATAAAGTTAACATCATTTCTGCCAATGAGTTACAAGTGGTGAGGACGTCCCTAAGTATGCTTAATAAATATGAAATCTTTTGTTTTACGCATTAAGGAAGACTTCATTCGATTAATCGATGGCATCTTGGCTTAAATGCATTATTTCTTTTATCTATGGAATATGAAACATGCTGTTAAGGTAAAAGTAGTGGTATGCTTTTTTGGAGAATTTTGGAAAATTTTATCCTTCCTTCTCCAAATTAAATCAGCACCTTCCAAAGGGGAGAAACCTAGTAAACTATCCATACTCTTTCTCTCTCTGACCCTAAACTTCCCCTTGTTTAACCTGGTGAGTGGGATGTCGGTATGTCTCACTATAGATGCACCTATAGTGAAAATCTTTGGAACAGACATCTTT